>NW_015547751.1:177545-196368 GCF_001515605.1 Sinocyclocheilus anshuiensis
GGAGAAACGAGCGATCTCTTATGTAAACAGATGCATATGAAAAATAATGCGATCATCAGCAATGGCAGCATATAAATGAAAACTGCATAATGTTACGGAGTAAAATGTTGATCCAGGAAGTGGTATATGTCTGTGCAAGCTTTGGAGGTGTTGATAGAAGTGATTTACTGGATTTATGCTTTGATAATCGTACTGAATATTACCCAGATATAGTTTTTGCTCAAAATTAAGCATTTTTATGAAACCTGCCTATATTCAAGTGTTGATAAAAAAAGAATGCTTTAAGCTAGAATAAAACTGATTTTTTTTGTTTAAAAGTAGAGGCTCTCAACTTTATTTTGTTGTATTGCATATTTAAATATTCATAAAGCAAAATATTCTGGAGGCCATCAAATTTTAGTGAAAATCATCAAAATCGCTGACGGTGGCTGGCAACTTTTTTCAAAAATGCTAGCGGGAATAGAGTTAAAAGCTAACAGAAGCAGTAGCATTTACAAATAAAACAGCGTATCTAAAAGTATGAGACAACAACAATCAAAAAACATACCATTAAGAGCTGTGCTTGCACAGGTTCTCACTAATATCCTCTGCGTCTCAATCGGGCTCAAACTGATAAGCAATATAGACGATGCCATTGTTTACAATACAACCGGAGCACATGCCGAAGAGGTGAGGGGCGGGACGCTTAGACGTCTAGTTTGCACTAGAGGCGGTTTAGCGAATCACAACACACTGGGCCAGTTAACCAATCTGAGCCCATCATGTATTTCTGAGGGAGGGGCTTCATAAAATCAGGAAATGATCAGAGCGTTTATGGGAGAAGGGACAGAGCGGTGTAGAATAAAGGTTAATTATGTGAAAATTAATGTTTTTTTTTTTTAAACGAAGCATTAACACATGTTAGACTGCACCCCATAAATACAATTAAGCCTAGAAAAAAAAAAACAGTCAACCACCCTTTTCTGCCCCATGTTTCCTTGTCCGGTGTCTAACGTCTCTATGTGCTACATGTGTCTCCAGCCTGCCCTGTGTTTCCCTGCGTCTGTGGATTATTAAAGACTGTTGACTGTGATTATCTCTCGTCTCCGCGTTCCTCGCTCCTCTCCGTAGGCATACGTAACAGGGGTGGCCTGGTGGCTACAGCCACTGCCCCTCTGCCCTCATTGGCTATACTCATAAGTTTATAGATTAATGGTCACCATGTCTTCTTTATATTAGACCAAAAGCATGAGATTTTAGCCTGACCTTCCTGTGACTCAGTGTATGACATATTCTTTTTCCCCATCATAATCTAAATGTTCTCTCTTTCCATCTCTCATTTTCAATCATCACCGACACTGTGGCCAATTACACCACACAGATAGCATCGATTGTGTGGGCTAATTGAAATGCGAGTAGCCCTAGTGTGTGGCGCGCATCTGCTCCATTTGCAAGGATTGCTTTGGCATGTCTCCTCTCTTTCCATCTGAGAAAAAGTACACCATGATGCGTCCGCAACATTTTACTCATCACTTTTGAAATGATGCCCACTTATTAGGATGTGACAGTGTAACAGCCCTTTAGGGAGTTGAGAAAAGTCTGTTGGCTCAAAATTAAATGAACACTTAATGTAAAATGAGACTTTGGTCATTATTCACTCGCCCTCATTTCAATTCAAACCTATAGCCTGTCTTTTATTTTTTTTAGATTTTTGAAAAATCTACATGCAGCATCTGCAACATAAAAGTATTGACAGTTGCAAAACACCATCCTCTGACCATCAAAGAAGAATTACCATTTTATTATTTTTTATTTATTTTATCTTTATTATTTATAAGTAATTTTCTATAATTGAAGTATGTATTTCACAACTTTTGTTCAATAAAAAGTATAACATGTTTTTGCTAATTTGTCAACAAATCACTGATTTAAATATGTGCAGTTCAGGCTGTAATTTTTTTTATTAATTTTTTACTTTGTCTCATTTAACAGCAGCAAAAAAATGAAGCTGGAATAAATGCAGTTAATGTTTTTTTCAAATAATTCCTCTTTGAAAAAAAAAAAACTTTCAGAATAACTTTTATTCATTATTCAACAATATGATGTGCCAATATCTGGCAACAATGCTTATTAACATTCATCAAAAGATTTTTGTATCATGAGTGGGCAGAGACACAAAATCATTCCTAGTTCCAAAAGGGGTCTAAATGAAATAAAACCACAATACTACAAACTACAAAAGTAGGTTACACTTTATTTCGATAGTCCACTTTAGACATTCTACTAACTATAAGTAACTTTGTAACTACATGTCAACTAATTCTCATTAATTTGCATCTACATGTCTACTAACTCTCAGAGTAGACTGTTAGGGTAGGTTTAGGGTTAGTAGAATAACTTGACAAAAAAAGTGTTAGAAGATATTAAGCAGACAGTCTACTAATACTCTACTAACTGCTAGTTGACATGTAGTTGCAAAGTTACTTACTGTTAATAGAATGTCTAAAGTGGACTATCAAAATAAAGTGTTACCTAAAAGTATAATTTATTTAAGATAATTTATACTGTGTGTTCGAACTGTAGATATAAACATATGCAGATATGAAGCAGGTGAACTGTTATGAAAATGAAAATGAGTTTTTTCTCAATATTTTGACATTTACCATAAACTCATATTACTTCCACACATGTAATGGGATGTGATTTTCTTTAAGCAACTGAACATAAAAATGTTGCAACAAAATAATGTACGGAGTATAAGTGCACTTTTTTTTTTTCTTAAGCAATTTGTGCAGTAGGAGATTTATGGCCAGCTTTGCTCTGACTTTTCTGTTCAGTTTGACCTAAACAAGTTGTGTGAGATTGAGGTCTGGAGGCTGGACCGGTCAGGTTATTAGAGAAATGTATTTAGTGGTGCTTGCTAAGGCAAGAATCACTACTTCTAAACAGATGACGGGTTTGTTGTAAAACTATGTGTGAAAATTATGTTCTATGTAATCAAATTCTCATGATTTATTTTTTTGTTAAGCTTATGGAGTAAAGAAATCCAATAAATGTACATTAATAGAGACCAGAATATGATGGAAACCTTTTGCTGTTAGCAACATCCTAGCATTCGCATAGCGGCATGGCACAAAGCTCTCAGAACACCCAATTAAATGTCAGTTCAATTTATGTATAAAGGTTTTTTTCACCATAAATAGCTTTAAAAGGTGCAGTGCTGTACAACACCACAATAACTAAGGCCAAATGCAGTGGTGGCAAAGAAATACTCCTCAAGATATTGAAGTAATTTCAAAATTTCAGTGAACTGTTCGGAATAGTTCACCCAAAAAATTAAATGTTGCTGAAAATGTACTTACCCTCAGGCCATCCAATATATAGATGAGTTTGTTTCTTCATCAGAACAGATTTGGAGAAATTTAGCAAACAAACTACATCTTGGATGGCCTGAGGGTGAGTCAATTTTCAGTAAATTTTCTCGCTATTAACTATAACTTTTGCCTAAATAAACAACTAATCTGCTGCTTATTAATAGTTAGTAAGGTAGTTGTTAAGTTTAGGCATTGGGTATAGGATTAGGGAATATGATCATGCAGAATATGTGCTTATTAAGTACTAATAAACTGTAATAAACAATATGTTAATCATAGACATGCTAATAAGCATTGGTCCCTATACTAAAGCGTTGCCCAATTTTAATTTTTCAATGAACTATTCCTTTAAAATATCTATATCTATATCTATATATATCTATATATATATATATATATATTTTTTTTTTTTTCTTAGTGTGAAGAACATTTTAATAATCTAAATACCCCCCCCATTATAACCTTTTGTGCAATGGAAAGGGTCCATAGATGTTAGAGATGACAGAGATGTCATGGAAACAGCAATTCCAATAAATAACCTTTATTTTTTAAGAGTGGGAAAATCCTTGGCAACTGCATAGCAACCATCCAAAACACATTAGCATTGCACATTAGTACTGTACTTTAATACAGCTGCAATACTGACTTGTTGGCATCCTTTCTGCTCCTGGGTTCATTAGCTGAGCTTGTTTTTAAAGGCAGATAAAGACAAATTTCGCTTATTTTCACAATTTTAACGTCAGAGTTGATCAGCTTGAATGTGAGTTTTTTTACAGGCTGTACTTTTCTTTGCTTAACTGACCGTATTTTGCCATTTTCTGCTTCCTTGCTTTCAGGAATAACAATCTTATGCCAATGGAATCAATCATTTCGCTAATCTTGGACTCTCTCCTGTGAGCAGTAGTTGGTAAGACATGGTTAATTAGCCACCGTTTGATTGAACATTTTAGAATTGACAGGATTTTGGGCAGTGTTTTATCACTGTTAAACACATTTCAGACTAAATTCCACATTTATTTATTACTTTTATCTGTAATTGATGTGTACACTAGTGACTTTGTTAAAAATGGAGTATATAGGATCTGTAAAGGGCCGTTTATTGTTCTTTTTAAACCCAATATGGCAAATAAAAAAATGACTTCAATATTTCATCTTGCGAGCAATCAACCCTTACGTGAGTCATGCACTTTTCATGTAATTTTGTCATGGGTTGCCAGGGGAAAGGAGCTCAAAGGAGTACGTAGGAGGCAGATAGTCAAACAAACAGTGTCTTTAATAAATCCACAAGGGCAAACAGATGAAGACAACCTCATAACACGACATGAGACAGGACAAAGAAACTGTGAAAAGGCAGAGCTATAAATATTCAACCAAACGAGGGACTAACGAGTAAATTAACAAGACACAGGTGAACAAAATTACATAATCAGGAAACTAGGTCACAGGGGAACAGGCCAACTGAAAACACAATGAAAACTAGAACACAAACCAAACATAACCCTAACAATTGTTTCCATGTGCTTATTTAGTATATTGCATATGCACTGTGTTTTTGACCCATTTAATTCCATTCCATTAATCACACCTGTTCCATGTTATCACTGTCGATGACATGAAAGAAATGACAATCGCAAGCTATTTTACTTCTGTAATGCAGCATGTATTAAGAAAGTAAATAAGATTAATTTTGATTTTATGTTGATTTTAACTAGGATTATGGCGTCAGCAAACACAAACCAATAGATAAATTAGCACATTTGAACTGTTTACCCCTCATTGTTTGTCTTTGTCAACAGTTCGTTCTGGTTCTCAAATCTGATTAGTTGAGAACAACAATTATAATACATTATAATGCTTACACATTTGTGGTTATAAGTTTTAAGATTATGATTATTTATAACACACAATGAACACCATATAGAATCTATTTTTACATGTATAATCGACTATATATCTTGACATTGTTTATTTAAGATCTGCACAGTATCTTACTACATCTTGTAAGTGGTTAGGTGTGGAGTACATTCAAATAAATAAATCATACCTTCTAAAAATCAATTAATTCTATTTACAAATATTACATTTTTGTGTGTATTTTCAGATTTAACAAATACATGAATATTTTTAATAATTCAAAATCCTATAATGTTTCAGTTTCTTAGAGTTATGTCAGCTGGCGACAACATGATCATTCACGGCTGTAGAAACTGCCTTCCCGGCCAGTAATTGTGGAGAAATGTGTCTATTTCAGTTCTGCTTCCTTTGGTCTCTCATTACCTCTTATTCCCATCCAATCCACAGGTCCCTTGGTGAGAAGCCATTCTGAAAAAAAAACAAACAATGCTGCCGAAAACAAGACACCTGGATATTAAACAAGGCTAAAGCCTATTATGTCAGTGCCAACAATAAAAGTATTTTTCAGTCTTTCACATGTGCATGTGTGATTTGCATACTTATTACATTTCTTGAAGATTACAAACAGTGCTGTGCCAATGCTGAACGCTGGTGGGTCTTTAGTCTTCTGTGGGTTTTGTATCTTCTGTGGATGCATTGATCTGTCTTCTGTTGATGGCCACCATAAACTTTGACATGTAAAGCCATTAGTTGGATGATTTTGTTCAACTGTACATACAGTTTTACAGTTTGTTGATGTTGTTACATCAGTCCATGCACTGCACGTGTCTGGTTTTGATTGACAGTTTTGAGAACGTCTTGGTTACGTATGGTAACCCTCGTTCCCTGAAGGAGGGAACCACTGAACTTGGGGGGACTCCGGTCTAACTGAATCGCATAGCTGAGGCTGATGGATCGCAGAAACCATGAGACGGGCTGGGTAGCTCTAGCCAGGCACCCAGATACCGTGCAAGCGGGACCAACGGAACCACTGCCATACCCGCAGTGGGGCAGCGAAGTGGAACGCAGGGACCCAACTCGGGCGGCTTGTGAGCGGACCGAAGAAGGGTCTGAGTGTGCGATGCAACGCTTACCTGGTTCCACAGGATGGCAGAGTGCGTGAGTAGGGCCTTCGTTGACTCTCTCGAACTGCCCGCTGCTGCCACACTGAAAAAAATTAATCTGGGTGGATGTAAATGTTACATAATTAAATATGTGATATTAACAATAAAATGTTAAGTTTCTGTCTTTACATTAATATATCTAGTTTTGAATTAATCTGCATTTGTTCAAAATACAAGACAATGTGCATTTTTTTCCTTTACAAAATGTATCTAAGTAATCCCAACCAATCTTCTTAGGTACACACACACAACAAACAATAACCTTGTTTCATTTACTCAATATAAAATAATTACCCTACTTCCCTTCGTGTTTCGTTGGTCTGGTCTGGAAACCCCGCACATTCCAAACGAAGAGGAACACGCGGACTGAACAAGGTAAGAATAAAGTTATCAAAAGACTCTCTCGAACCACCCGCTGCTGCCAGCTGGCAAAGGAGGAGGATGAGCGTGGTCCGGTGTTGGTCCATCCACGACTCTCCGTACCCTCCCGGGACCCAGGGACAGAGAAAACCGCTCTTTCGTCCCCGTCCCGGGGCCTCTTGCTCTTTTGCCCACTGCCAGATGGGGGCCCGGACGGGTGGGGCGGCCTGTCTACGCCCAGCTCCACGGCGCCGCTTGCCGGAGTTGATGCGGCGCGGGAGCGGGGGGCGGACGCAGGGGGCCGCCCTTGGCGATGAGCAGGCTGGGGCGCTGCGGCCGGCGGACGGGTGGACGCCTCAGTCTGCTTCTGTACAGCCGAGAGCTGCTGGGCCAGGCTCTCGACCTCATCGCCGAAGAGGCCAGTCTGGGACACAGGAGCATTAAGGAACCGAACTTTGTTGGCGTCCCTCATATCGACCAGACACAGCCAGTTTTGGCACTTCTGGACCACCATAGTGGACATCGCACGACCCAGAGACCACGCAGTGACCTTCGTCGCTCGTGGCACAAGGTCCGTAGCGGTGCGGAGTTCTTTGAGAACTTCTGAGTCGTGACCACCCTCGTGCAGGTCCCGCAGTGCATTAGCCTGAAGAACCTGCAGTAACGCCGTAGCGTATAAGGCGGAGGCAGCTTCTCCACAGGCCGTATAAGCCTTCGTCGCTCATGGCGCGAGGACCCTAGCGGTGCGGAGTTCTTTGAGAACTTCTGAGTCGTGACCACCCATGTGCAGGTCCCTGAGTGCCTTAGCCTGAAGAACCTGCAGTAACGCCGTAGCGTATAAGGCGGAGGCAGCTTCTCCACAGGCCGTATAAGCATCGCTGGCCAGTCCAGTACCTACAGACCTGGGAGGGGAGGCACGGTTCGCCCTGTCGGGTGGAGGCGGTATTAGGACACACTTGCATCGCAACCGACCACTCCCCCGGGGGGACCCTTGTAACCCCCTAGCTGCACCACTGTCGAGGGTGGTGAGGGAGGAGGAACCAGCAGATCGGTTTCCGTTCCTCTCCAGAAAGCTCCGGCTCACCCTCCGATGCAGCGATCGACAACTGGTCGTCGGGAGGAGTGCCAAAGGATACGGCTGGTATGCTCCAAGTAGAGAGCCCAGCACGTTCCATTGGCAGCTCAACTGGTTGCTGAGTGCCTCAGACCGCCCGCGCTACTGCCTGAAGTAGCCCCCCCTGGCTGCCGCCATGAGGAGAACTAGATCGAGGCTGAAGCGCCGTACCGCCAACACGAAGAGCTCTCCAAGAGCGCGCTGAACTCGTTCAGTCTTCTTCTCTCAGTAGAGTAGTCGGGAGCAGAACGATGTGATCGCTCGGCTCCGAAGCGAAAAGCTGAATATGCGCTGCATCTGCTGCCTGCTTATACTCACACTGTGATCAGTGGCAGCTGGATGCAATAATTGCATGCCAATGTGCATTGGCTCGTTTAGTTTACACTCGAAGTAGATTGGCCTCTCTAAGCGAGATCCCAATTCGTCAGTCATCCGACGTGATGTCGAGAGTGACCGACTGAAAGGGAACTGGAATGCACAACTAACTTTTTATCCCAGCAGAGAAACTTAGATGCAGATTAAAATAAATGATTGAGATGTTTAGCTAAAGGAGAGTGAAGCCTAAAATCATCAACAGCACATTGTGTGGACCAACTAGCGGTCCCCCAAAGACAAACAGCTTCATAAGCATACATAAAATTAAATCGCACAAATGCAGAAAGGCTTGTGTGAGGGTATAGGGTAAGAGTTATGAGCAGTGTTATTTCACTGATGTACAATTACAGGTTCTGTTATAATTTTAAATTAGATATTATTTTCTGTTTTCACTTTCATTTTAAAGGGGTCATATGATGCGATTTCAAGTTTTACTTTCTCTTTGGAGTGTTACAAGCTGATTGTGCATAGATAAGATCCCTGAAGTTGCAATGATTTTGATGTGTGTTTGGCTTTTATTATTATTATTATTGTCTATATAGTAGTGATTTTATTTATTAGTTTATTAGTAGTAATCTTTTAATATTTACTATTAAATATAAAGAAATAAAATATTACAATATTACAATTTATAATAATATAATATATTAAAATTGTTTTTATTTTTTTATTTTTATTTTATTATTATTATTATGTTATTTTCTATCAGTTTTATATGAAAAAAAGCTATCTAAATGTAAAGTTAATTAGTTCACACATTAAAAAAATATAAAATTCTAAACCTCAGTCTCCTACTGATTTATTTATTTATTTATTATTATTATTATTTTTATGTTGCCTGAAACAGCAGTCATAGGAAGAACCCCTGACTTGATATCTTAAGGTGAAAATAACAATATCTGAAGCATGTGAGCGGTTTACCAGAGGAGCTGACAGTGAGCCGGGATTTGGCGGACTGATATGAATGACTATAGCTGGTAAGAAACATGTCTGGCTCTCACAGAAGAGCGGAGCTGCAGTGTAAGGGTGGCTGCTTCCATCGGCCCCTGGGAACACATGAGAGTGAGTCATTTCTTCAGAGGAAGAGAGCTCACTGCTACTGTATTGTTGTCAAAGCTGAATTGGGCTGGGGAGGAGGGAATAGGAAGTAAATAGGAAGCCAGGCCATAAAAATGTCTTGTTGGGTTTATTCTTGGCTAAAATGGTGCTGGTGTTGGTCTAATTCTAAGGAAGTATTCAATGTTGTGGCCTATAGCGGTTAACACACATTATGTGGGCGATGTGAATTTGAGTTTGGCTTGCATCATTTCCTGATCCTGTTTTTTTGCTCATTCCTGTTTTATCTCTGCTATGAATATGGACCATTTTCACATTAACATTGAAAAAGTTCGTTTTTTTTTTTTCTCTCCATTAAAAAAATTTAAATAAATACATAAATAAATAAATGTATAACTCTATATTATGTGTTATGTTACCTTTCTTTCAGAAATCTGGTTAATGCTGCTACACGAGTGTTTCTAATACAACAGCTAAGGGAATGACAGCACATTTGACATTATTATTTTTTAATTGTAAATGTAATCAATCTCTCGCTGTTTTTTTTTCCCTCTTTTGGAAAGTCATACAAATGGTATCATGGATTTTAGGAATGCATATGGGAAGGCAAAAATTATATTTCTTGTAGTTTCTGTTTACGGAAGTTTACCCAACTATGATGTCTTCCACTTCTAAGGGGATATTTTAATTAAAATAGAAAAGTTATTTTTTGTTATATGCGTTGGCCTATCAGTTTTAAACTAATATAGTTTTTTTTTCATAATAAAACCTTTAATTTTATATTTTCAATTTAATTTTACAATTATTTATTTATTTACTTGCTTCTCTCTCTCTCTCTCTCTCTCTCTCTCTCTCTCAGTCTATATTGCAGTTTAAACTAACTTTTCCCATTTGTATTTTTTGTGCTTCAAGTTACATTTATTTCAGTTAGTTGCCAACACAATATTTTAATGTAGTTTAATTAAGTTTATTTGTTTATTTTTTCTTAAATGTAACATTTATAATGTGGTTAAAAACATCTATACAAGAAATATTAGTGTCATGACGTCATTTTATTTTGCTCCTGCAGCTCAAGAATCATATAGAGTTCCATGACATACACAGCTCGGGTGACTGGCTCAATAAAGTGTGCTCTCAATAAACTGAAGACTCATAACTCACCATGATCAAAGTTTGCAGACTTATAATCGCCTACTTCTGTGAGTACTCACGCCACCGAGTTGAAAGGAAATGCTAATGTTTAGCTTTCTCAGGTGTTACAAAGACCTCCTTGTTCAGGATTGCTGGAAAATTACAGGCAGGTGTTTGATTAGAGTTAGAAGTAAACTCTGCTGGAGAACGGCCCTCTAGGACTGCAACTCAATAGTCTTGCACTACTGAATCAACTCTGAGTGTTAATCAAGGGTCAAGTACACTTGTGCCTTAGACACTCGCTACCTAGCATGGGGACTCACAAGGGTTTGGAACAAAGCTATCATGTTCTGAAGTATTACTTCTTAGAACAAAATGTTCCATTAAATATTTACTATACTCCACACCAATAATTTATCATGTCATCATAGTAATTATATGTTTTATTTATTAGTTTTGTAGCAAATTAGCTCAAAAGGGAAATATTTATAATTAATTATAACTGGTTATAATTAATAATAAATATTTAGATTAGATCTTAGAATTAACTGTAGCAGAATCAATATTATAATTATTTGATCTGTCCGTCCACCGAGCAGACAATATAATCATTTATCAATTCAAGGAAAGATTATTTTCCTGGCCAAGGAACAATAGCTTTCCTACTTTTATGCAGTACTAGAAGTAATTTAGCATGTAGCAAGATTCAACATTCAGTGACCTTGAATTGTGAGCAGCACACAGAGGCAATCAATTGTGAATATAAGGGATTTAATAAATGAAACTACAGCTAACATACAACAAGACTAAGCAAAACACATATATACAGAATGAAGGAAAGTAAGGAAAGAGAGAGAGAAGAACAAAAAAAAGGCAGTATTTCACATCAATTATCCACAACCTAATGAGAATCATCAAAGAATCAAAAAATCACCTTAAAAGGGGCTCAAACTTAAAAACGCATCTAAATAGTTGTAAACGGTTACTTGCATTGGCTTCGATTTGCTGAACAAGAGTCCTGATGTGGTAGACAACGGAGGTTCTTGATGAGTTCTTTTAGAAGTGAGCTGGAGGTTTTGCTCTGGTTCCTCTGAAGATAGGAAAGTCCACACTGAATCAACAAAGTTACTTGAAGATAAAAACTGCCGGAAAATCAAACTCGAGGAGAGTTTTGAGGAGTCTTGGAGAGTGTCCGTCTCAAGAACAAAGGTTTTGAGCCAAGATTGGTCTGAGCTAATTACTTTTGAAAGTTCCTATCCACACCCACCTTTTGGGTGGGATGGGCAATCAGAGGCATGAATTTTGAGCGGGAGAAACTTTCTTTGTCTCTGTTTATGGCCCATTTGCATGTTTATTGCTGGTCTGGAGAATTGGTGCAGTTTTACCCAAAATATGGTACAAATAGTATGATGCATTTCACGATCACATAGTGTACATCATTGTTTGAGGAATAAAGAGCAGATCATTTTGATACCAAGAACGAAACATCTAGAAGATCTTAAAGCAGAGATACACTCATATACGTGAATATAAGCACTGAGAGTCTAACTAATACAAATAAAGAGTTGTAAATAGGCTAATATAATAGGGAAACATACAAACAACCCATGCATATACCAGATACAATTGTAACTGATTAATTATAGTCTAAATAAAGAAAATGTCTTTATGTGTGTGTGTTATGTGTATTGCGAGCATGGGGGTAGTTCGCTGGCCATCAGACATCTGGTGCCAGGTACTGTGGATGGCTGTCTCTTAGGACATTGGAATGTGTTTGAAGTCGATGTGGAGACCAGAGAGTTGATCTGGTCACCATCTTCTTGATAATGGGGGAAAGACCATTGGCAATTTAGCACCCATATAACTGTAGAATCTGGGGCCAGGACTGTAATTTATATTCAAATGTAAAAAGGCTGAAAGGGTCTCTGAGACATACAGTAAAGCCCCCATGACCCTCAATGATCCTAAGCAGACGCTAAAGTTTTGATTGCACATGCACTGTACCTAGGAATTCTTAAATAAAACTCATTGGTTAATAATGACATAATCCCTGAAATATGAATAATAACACATCCTCCTCAATGTCTATGGTGGTTGAAACCCCGCTCATCATAACTGAGGCAATACCGTCTATTGTAATCACAATAACTCCTGAGAGCTTTAAAGTGATGTTTATAATATACCACACATCTCTATCAAAAGTATATATGTTGTCAAAGATGCAAAGGCTCAAAAATTCAATACATATGTAATATGAAAGAATCTGAATGCCCAGTTGAGTTACATCAGTGTGTTGTGTCCAGCACAACTATCTCAAGGTTACTCAGTGGCTAAAACCCCCAGCTGGACACTTGCATGAAAAGAATATGATGCAACTGAAATGTAACAAATATCTCACATTTGTTTCGCTTTCTGCACATTGCTTTTGATTGTTAATCATAAAAAATCATGTGGGTGAACTTGTCATTCTGTAAAAAAAAAATAATATTTTTCGTCTATGTTATTGTAACGGGGCTGACGAGACGTGAGACGTGTGGATCCATCTGCAGGCTTTATTAAAGAGACGTGGTAAACAGGCAGGGTCAAACAATGGCAAACAGGTATATGGCGGGCAAAACACAAGAATAGTCCCAGGGCTAGCGTAGGTCACCGATCGGCAGACAGAATCACAGGGGCGAGACGAGAGGGAAAAATCCAGGAAAACAGGCAAAGATCAGAAACCGCGAAAACAGGCAAGGCAAGGCAAAACAAGGAAAACACAGAGACTCGGAATGGGGTACGGGCTAAACAATACTCAGCAGAGAAAGGTGGTTAGAGTGGGTGTTATATAGTGAGTGAGGTGATTAGAAACAGCTGTGTGCAATGAGTGCAATCAGTGCAGTGTGCAAATCGTGCAAAGAATGATGGGATATGTAGTCCGGGGTGCTATGCAACAGTTTGTGTTGTGCGAGAGTCAATGTAATGGAAAGGGTGACCTCTGGTGGTGAATAAACGGAAGTCCATGGACCGAATTCGTGACAGTTATATGTCTATTCATTTGTCTAGTTATATGTTTTTGTCATTTTTTTTTTACATATAACATTATTTTATTTCAGCTTTATATCATTTAACAAATGTTTTTAATAGTTTTAGTTTAAGTTCTTCACAGCTTCAGCTAATAATAGTTGCTAAAAATTTAAATACAAGCTTGCAATTCAAATATTCCATATTATTTTCATTCAAATGACCATTAAACTACATTTTACAGACTTACTGTGCTATTTTAGTAGTGTTATTTTGGCATTATTTTTTATACTATTATAGTTTTTATTAATATTTTAATCATCTTTTATTTTATATTTTCATTTTAATTTATTTTTTAGTAATTTTGTATGTGCTTTTGTCAATTGTATTGACATTTTCCCCCAAAATGTTACTGTTTATGTTTAATTTATTTTAATTTCAGTTTTATACTTATTTCTGTTTTAGTTTCTGTTTATTTCCAGATAGTTCAGTGCTTCAGTCTAAACTAACAACAGTAATACCCATTCTCTCAAGAAAAAAACTCGTAGTCTTGAGCGCAAATGGAGAAAAACTAACTTGGAAGTTTTTAGAATTGCGTGGAAAAACAGTATGTCCAGCTATAGACAGGCTCTAAAAGTATATATCTCAACAAGACCAGATGAAACTTCTAAATTATCTAAGCTAACAGAGTGTGTTAAAAATGGATTGGAAGACCAATAATTTTATCCTATTAAATTCGGATAAGACCGAGATATTACTTATTGGGCCAAAAGTCAGTACACAGAATCTCTTGGATTACAATTTGCAACTAGACGGGTGTACTGTTACTTCCTCTACAGTCAAAAATCTGGGTGTTATATTAGATAGCAAGAGATTTAGTTGCTGAAAGCAAACTAAAACGTCAGTAGCAAACAAGGACCAGTCCGTGTCACTTCTACAAAAAAATCCAAAACATCAGTTATGATGTTATGGTGACATATTCACCTCTCAAAAACATTTTTATAAAATTAGTTGTTGGTAAATCATTCAAATGTATGTGTTGCCAAGCGGCAACACTGTGCAATAGTGGAATGACATTATTACAATAGTTTAGCTAGCTAGCAAGGTCAGCTGCGCTACCCTAATTATGTCTCTATTTGTTTCTCTGTTTTTGCCATGGGATTGACATCCCGTGGAATTAGGATTTACACAAGCTTCAGTCTGGATCCAGAACACCTGAGAAGAGATGATGCCAACCCCTCAGAGGACCTCAAATGATGCCAACCCTGAAACAATATACAGAACTACCGTATTTTGCTATAAGTTTGATTGCATCATATAATAATTGCTGTTAATAGTGTTCATCGTCTGTTTGATTACGTCTTTAATTGATTTTTCCGTACATTTCTGCCATATGTACATTAACTGACAGTCACCAGCACTGATAAGCTACCACTAAATATTGTAGAAATGTAATTTGCTGTAAAGTTGCTTTGCAATGATTTGTATCGTGAAAAGCGTTGCACAAATAAACTTGAATTGAATTGAACTGAATTAAACTTATTTAATTTACTTCATCTAATATTTAGTTTATTTTATTTAAGCTTTATATTATTTAACGAAAAATAAATAAAATAATTGTAATAGTTTTAGTTCTGCACAGCTGAAAAAAATAATCTGATTACCAACAAAATTGCACTAAATGTGCAATTAAAATATGTATATATTTATTTAAATGAGCATTAAACTATATTTGACATGCTACAGACTTACCATGCTTATTTACAGAACAATTCACCAGCGGTCACTGACTTTTCTCCTTATTTCCCTGTTGGTTGCTTAGCAACCTCCTGGATCTGTTTCAAGAGCCGCAAATGCCGGGGGTCACGTGTGTGTGTGTGTCTGCAGCAGAATGAATCAGCCATTGATGGGACAGTAACTTACTTAAATGTTGTTATAAGGTTTAGTCGGATAAACAATTTTAAGTTTCCTTCGTTTTAATCAGTGTATCTTCAGTGGCGCTATTACTTTTCTAAAGGATCAGACTTAAATTTTTTTGCGGTGAAAAAAAAAAAAAAAGCCTTACATTGATGGAGTGTTTAGACTCTGGAGCTCTCGGGGCGCCAGCCGTATCTCAGCCCTGGAGGATCATACAGACATGCGGGTGGGCTCTTTTGACTCTGTGAAGTGTATAGAGGCACTCTGCAACAGCAGGGTGGAAAGTTTTGCACAGGCTAGCATCACTCACAAACTAATAAATTAATAGAAAAAAAAAGAAACGCCAATATCTAAGAATATAATGACACATCTATTAACAAAATAATACAATTACAGAGTTTACCCAATAATAATAATAACAATAATAATAGGCCATCCAAGATGTAGGCGAGTTTGTTTCTTTATCAGAACAGATTTGGAGAAGTTTAGCATTTCATCACCAAACAGCTGATAAAAACATCACAATAATGCACACGTAATCCACACAACTCCAGTCCATCAATTAACATGTGAAATAAAGACCTGCGTGGTTGTTATAATCCACAAGTAAACTATATGACTCCATCAGTCCATCAGTTCTGTTCCAATGAAGAAACAAGCTCATAATTTTTGATGGCCTGAGGGTGATAAACATAGCCAATTACAATAGAAATTAAACATAAAAAAATAGATTAATTAAAAAAAAAAGAAAATAATAATAATAAAAATGAGCCTATCAACAAGAACACTTCAACAATATTACAATATTAATTTAAATATAAAGTTATTACTTTATCTATATAATAGTTATTATTATTATTATTATTATTATTATTAGTAGTAGTAGTAGTAGTAGTAGTAGTAGTAGCAGTAGTAGTAGTATATGTAGTATATGTTTTTAAGTACAATAAAATGAAAAATGAACAAACCAAAATATCCAATTTTAAATCTTCATCCTTAAAATCTGTGAATAAACTAGTAGTAGTAGTAGTAGTAGTAGCAGTAGTAGTAGTATATGTTTTCCTCTATTTTAAGTACAATAAAATGAAAAATGAACAAACCAAAATATCCAATTTTAAATCTTCATCCTTAAAATCTGTGAATAAACTTTCTTCTGCAAATGCATCAACTCTAAACACTACGATTAACTATTTTACTATTATATTAAGCAGAGCTCAGTTTTACCTGACAGCGATGCACTTCTCATACATTCAAAAGACAATGAACCTTTAATCAAGGCTTCGTGCTCTTTGTATTTACACATAGTCAGAACCTGAAATGTTTCCCAGGGGACTCTTGTTGTCTGCCTGTCAACTTAAAACCGGCCTGCCAACTTTCAAAATGCCACTGTTTTACATTTAGAATAATCTTTACAGCAGACATACTGGGTAAAAATAAATCTTACATAAATTATGCATAAGCATTGATGTCCAGGAAGACACATTGGGAGGCAGATGAATGATGCCATTTCTAATTAAGGAAGCAAATGGCGACCTGAAACACTGATGTTAGTCTTTTGCTATCTTTATTTGTGGATATTAAACTTAACAATCCACACAAAATTAACACCACTGGATTAATCAGTTAGTCTCGTTTGATGTATCCTCTTTCGGCAACTCTCTAATAACTTCAACAACCTGCTGATTCTTCTTTTATGAATCATTCTGGATGGCAGCGGATCCTCCTACATGGAAGGAAGTGAAGACTTTTTTTTTTTTTGCCGGCGCAGGGATCTATGCTAGTTCCCTGACAGGCTGGGTAATTACCTTTGTCTTCCATTGTCCAAGATTGTTGCTGTCATCCGTCTCCATTATGGTCAGGATGTTGTGGTAGCCCTCCTCTTTGTTTAACAAATGAAATGCTTTTCCACCTGAGTGGGCAAAAGGAAAGAGCTGATGCTTCAATATGACAGAAAGGTTGCCGAAGAGACAGAGAAGATGATGTAGATAAATGAAAGGTGACCCCGGCTTGCCCTTGATTTTTGATGTGTTAAACTAATATGAAGATTTTCAACTGTTGAACAGCAGGGCTTGCATTTTTTAGCATATTATAGTGTTTTAGATAGTAAAATAACCTGACAGACCCATTAAATGGCTCAACTTCCCTGTGTTGACGCATTTCCTATTGAAGCAAGACACTTTAAGTTTATATTACGGTAGATAAACCATACTGTGCTACTCATGTTATTCAGAGGCAGTTGTTATGAGCATTGATAATCTAGAGAGCATTTGATTGGGCAAAAATATTTGCATTGACACTGAAATGTACTTTATGGACAACATCTAAAACACAAGCATTTTGCAGACACTGTAAAATTATTTTTGCAGTACATTTTACAAGAAAATACCATGCCAGTCATTGTACTTCAAAATTTCACATTTAATTCAATGTTACTTGCCATTTTGCATTAACAACTTTAGAAATGTACAAAGGTTTGCAAATACTTACTGTAGGTTCATATAATGCTAATATTCATATAATGTATCGCGTACATTGTCAGTGTTGTGCGCTTTGCTTGGCCATTTGTTGTGATAAACAGGAAAGTGTGTTCAAGCACCAGCAAAACAGTGTAAATAAATACTCTTTGTGAGAAGCAGTCAATCAGCAGACGTTTAAAGCAGCTTGTAAGTGTTTTTATTTATTGTCTCAGTGTTTAGCGCAGTTGTCGTTGCTAGGAAATGCTTGTTTTGTTTACTGTGTGGAGACGTGCTGAAATCGCATTTGGTCTCGTACTGTATCGCGTACCTTGTCAGTGTCGTGCGCTTTGCTTGGCCATTTGTTGTGATAAACAGGAAAGTGTGTCCAGCTGAATTCAATTTGAGTTTTGTTAAACGAATATAAAAAGCTTAGTGCAGCGGTCGCGGCAGCCCTCGTGTGAAGCTCTCCTCGTGTGAAGACCGAAGAGTGTAAAGACCATTGACTCTACCCTTCGACTCCACCGAGCAGGGACACCGGCAAGACACACAAGTATCGCTTCTGAATCATTCTCTTTCCTACTTCTTGTTCCCCTTCAGTTTTTATAACCAATTCTTACTATGTTTTTCCAGATCCCTACTATCACTACCACTCGCAAACCATACATCACACACTGTAGGTAGCGCAATCCTAGCAACCTGCACACTTGACCTATGTCTACTAATACACTACTTTATTTTTCTATTGATCTCTGGAATTGCCAGTCTGTTGTAAACAAAACAGATTTTATTACTTCTATTACAAGTAATTCAAGACTAAACCTCGTGGCCCTGACAGAGACGTATATCAAACCAGAGGACAATGCTACACCTGCAGTACTCTCAAATAATTTCTCTTTTTCCCACTCCCCCCATCTGACTGGAAGAGGTGGAGGTACTGGTCTGCTTATCTCTAATGATTGGAAATGTAATCCTTTACCATCTCTGAGTATCAACAGCTCCTTTGAATCACATTCAGCCACTATTACCCACCCTCTTAAAATC
>NW_015547751.1:196525-214417 GCF_001515605.1 Sinocyclocheilus anshuiensis
TTGCATGCTCCTTAAAACATTTTCCTCCCCCCTTTGTCCTCCTCCTCCCCCTCCTTCATCAACTCTAACAGCTGACGACTTTGCCACATTCTTCATTAATAAAATTACAGACCTCAGTGCACAATTTGCCACACCACAAACTGACAAACACATCTTACCAGCAAACATACACTCATTTTCATCCTTCTCTCCACTCTCTGAGGCAAAAGTCTCTAAACTCATCCTTTCCAATCATCCTACTACTTGTCCGCTGGATCCTAGACACTGCTCCACTGATCATGTGCTCGTTACTCCACTGCACACCTCACATCACTTCCTCCTCACTCTTAACCTCAACATGGTTCCTGACAACTCATACCCCTACACATGTCACTTTCCGACATAACCTATGCTCTCTCTCACCCTCCCGGCTATCTGCTATGGTTTCATCTTTGCTTCCTTCCCCTGAACAGTTATCATCTCTTGATGTTAACAGTGCTACTGATACTTTCTGCTCCACTCTTTGATCCTATTCCATCTCATCTCCTTCAAGCCATTTCTCCTGCCATTGTACCTGCACTCACTCACATCGTTAACACATCCCTTCACACTGGTGTTTTTCCCTCAGCATTTAAACAGGCTCATATAACCCCACTTCTTAAAATTCAGTATCAATTTCATTTTTTTTTTTTTTCTTTTTACAAAATATAGTTTTTTTTATGCTTTGATATATATCTGAAAGCCTTGGGATATATCTGAAAGCTTAATGAAGCCTCAAGTTGGTGTAATTTTAAATATTTAACTTGTTTGGCTCATTTAAGAATCTCCACAGGGTTCAATAGGCCCCTCTAGTGGCTGTAATCATAAAATGCTATTTTATCAAATTTTTCCCCACCAGATGGCATCAGAGAGAGTGACCTAGGTCCTGATGGATCATCATGTTTAAAGTATAAATATGCATAAATTGTGTCTTTCTTTTTGTTTGTTTTTTTGGTGAAAAAATTTATAAAAGTATGCTCAAAATATCCAGAATTTAATGTGAATAAAATAGAAATAACCAAAAAATTATAAAAAGAAAAACTACATAAAAAATTATAAAAAAAAAAAATATATAAAAATGGACCAATATAAGCTTTCCAGACCAAAAATAAAAATTAGTGTCATTTTTGGCCTTCGGGTAATTTTGACCCGCAAGGGACACTTTTGCTATAGGTTCGGGAGGGATGGATGATTAAAATAAGCATTTCTGTAAAATTCTTGTTTTACACTGTTGGTGAAAACAGGTAATTTCGATGTACAAAAAACACAACTGTCGAATTATGAGATTCTTCTCTTCAGACATGTCGCAGCCTGAAGGGAAGATCTCTGTCAATAATGTGCCACTTGTAAGTGTCTTATCAAAGGATGTGGAAATCCCTCAGATCCACACTTTTGTCTATGGCACTTATTACTGAGGGTAAACAAATCTACTCCATAACACAGGCAGTGTACTGGTTGACGGGAAATCATGGCCTACTTCATAAACAGAGGAATTAGAGAGAAGAGCAGAAGAAGATTAAGACTGTAAATGTTCTGTGGAGAGTGAATAAAAGAAAGGCATAGTTGTGGATGGGGGGGGCGTTTGCGGTGCCTATCTGCGTATCCTTTCTTGTTCCACTTCCTCTGGGAAAACGTGTTGCCAGCACACTGCACAACTTTTTAAAATGAATTTAAAGTGCCCAGACAAAATCGATCCTAATAAGTGTCAAGTCATTTTTTTTCTATATTATTTTTATATTGCTAAACTGAGACACCATGTATTCAAATTTAATTAATCTTTCATTTGACTGACATTTTTCCAATCGAGGCCGCAGATGTTCAACCCCTTGACAGTTAAATTGGAATTAATATTCAGTGGTGCCTTGTGAGTATGACTAAAGGTTTTCTTTGTCTCTAATTGCAATCTTTCCTCTGAAATAGCAAGTGGTGTCTAAAATATGGTTTTTACATGCCTATAAATGCTCCAAAGCATTTATAATACACCAATATCTATCTATCTATCTATCTATCGTCTGTCTATCTAATCTGATAGATAGATATTATAATTAATAATAGTAAATTAGTTATTCTATAATATATAGTTATTATATTATTGTATTTGTAATCGCGTGTTGTTCTACGTCTGATTAGTCCCCACATTGAGCAGCATGAGATGGGAAAGATCTTCAACGGTGCATTTTCACTTGCACTTATATGTGATAAAGAGAACAAAACAACTTTCTGTGTGATAAAAAGAGCAGCAAACAAGTGAACCTGAAATGTCACTGCAGGCAGCATTCTTTTGCTTTGAAGTATCTCTGCTTTTTGCATCTTTTTATTGCTGTCGGCATGTTGTGTATTTATACACAAAGTGCATAGACTGCAAATGTGAAACCCTCAATCATTTGTTATTTATTTATTTATTTTGCAGCTAACAATTTGTTCAATAAAATAAAATTACCATGTACAGATTTTTATTATTTTAATTTATTTTATTTGTATTATTTTGCTTAAGTTTACTATCTGTGATTAGGGGTTTCCTTAGGTTCATAACCCTTGTGATCAATGAAAGATAATAGATTACTACCAGGGAAATGCATGGACACCATATGGTTGTACTATGGTACTCATTTATACTCATTAAAAGTGTACCATATAAATACCATGTCATATGAATATGGTAAGTATATATATATATATATATATATATGTGTGTGTGTGTGTGTGTGTGTGTGTGTGTGTGGAGAGGGCTTTAGGAACCAGGGGTCAGTTGACTAACGACAACACCAGGCGAAGGCGCTCAATAGCCATAGAAAGAACAAGAGACAGACAAACTCACTTTAACTGCTTCAGAATGGAGAGAATGAAGTAGCAATCCACCATCCCAGAACAGCTGAGGTATATATTTTAAGGAATAGATCTTTAGAAGCTTTAAGGCTTCAAATATAGATGCAAAAACACCACAAATCTATCATAAAGGTGGACTATTTCAAATCTTCTGAAGCCATACACTCTTAAAAATAAATGCTATTTATTGGAATTGATGGTTCCATTAAGCACCTTTAACATCCATGGAACCTTCACATGACTGCCCACTGCTCCGGGTGTGGGTTCACGGTATGTGTGTGTGTGTGTGTGTGTGTTCACTACTCACTGCTGTGTGTGTACACTTGGATGGGTTAAATGCAGAGCACAAATTCCGAGTATGGGACACCAAACTTGGCCACATGTCACATCACTTTCACTTTCACACTTTCACTTGAATATTTATGTTATTTGTTTGTTTGTTTGCATTCATTATTGATGACTATTTTATTTCAATATTAATATTTATTAATAGAGCATTTAATGTTATTACATATAAAATAACACATTTTAAATTAAATATATTTTTTTAAATATTAATGTTACTTTGTTTGCATTCACCATTGATTAATATTTTATTTCAATATTGCTATTTATTTATAAAGAATTAAAAATTATTACATTTAAAATAATGAATTTTAAATTAAATAGTTAATTATATTTAATAATAATGTAATTTTCTTTTTTTGCATTCACTACTGATAACTATTTTATTTCAGTATTGCTATTTATAAACCATGTAATGTTATTAAATGTGAAAAAAAAAAAAATTAAATTAAGTAATTCATTATTGCCTGCAGCAACACTCAAATCATGGCACCTTTTCTCGAACTTTTTCTTCTTTTTCAAACTTTTCAGACCTGCACTGACATTTTGAGGTGTCACCACCGGACCGGAATGGGGCTGGTGGGGTGTAGACTTATTATAGGTCTCCGGTCTTTTCCTGTAAGTGTAATTTGTGATTTTGGTTCAGTTCAAAGAGCTCTCCTTCTCCTGTCCAACCGATGAGGCTCATGTTTTTTTTTTTGGGGGGGGGTTAACATTGTTGCTGTGCTCATTTATTTTGCCTGGTTGTTCCCTGTTGTACTGTATTCTGATTGAGATGAACTACAATGTCCATATCATTACTTCCCCATTTTGCCCTCCCCTATGGGCAATTTAATGGAAATAATTTTCAGGTGGGCTGTAATTTTTCTTATCTCAATTTGCCCACACACACATCCGAAGAAAGCAGGAGCTAAACAGTGTCTTTTTGTTAAACAAAGAGGTGTACTCCATCATGTCAACTTATATAACGGCCAATAGTTATAGTAAGTATAAAAGCTGTTTTTAGTCTTTAGTCACCAGTTATTTAGTTTGATTATTTTAACCAACATGACATGTTGAACATGACAGTTCACTTTTTACAGAGAAAATCCCCTCGGAGTAACCCGAGGTTAAGTGTTTTGCTCAAGGTCTCATTGGTGATTGCTCATGGATCTCTGCTTGTGGGGTTTGCTCTTACAAATTTGTCTTTATTAGCCAAGATTTTTGACCTCTGTGGCTGCATCATTCATACTGATGGTCACTGGGAAAGTGTTTTCTCAAGGTCAGCTTTCTTTGCTACTTTTATATTATTCTTTTTTTCCCTTCTTTTTGTTAACTTAGGAGGTTCCCCATTGAGTACACTACCTGCTGCTTCTCTGGCGCCATGAACAAGGTTCAAATTTGTGACCTATTACATTTTTAAGGCAATAAAGGCACATATGTCATGTTCTTTAGAGAGTAAAACTATTAGATATACAAGATTTAAAAGAATTTAGATTCAAAATAAGTCTCTTGTGCTCACCAAGGATTCATTTATCTGACCAAAAATACTGTAAACACAGTAATATTGTGAAATATTATTGTTATTTAAAATAATTGTTTTCCATTTGAATATATTTTAAAATGTAATTTATTCCTATTATGCAAAGCTGAATTTTCAGCTTTATTACTCAAGTCTTCAGGGTCACATGATCCTTCAGAAATCATTATTATATGTTGATCTGCTGCTTAAGAATCATTTCTTGTCACTGTTATTATCAATGTTATATTGTCATTGTTGAAAACAATTGTGCTGAGATATATATATATATATTTTTTTTTTTCAGGATTATTTGATGAATAGAAAATGCAAATGAAAAGCATTTATTTGAAATTAAAATGTTTTGTAACAATGTCAATGGCTTCTTCATTCATTCATTCATAATTTAATTAATTAATAATTAATTATAATAATAATTAATTTTATAATTTAATTATACTTTATGCATTTAGCAGACAGCAACTTACAGTGCATTCAGGCTATCCGTCCGTCCATCCTTCCATCTCTTATTGTTTGTTTATTTGTGACATCTTCATAAGGTTAAACCACACTCTTAAACTGTCCCTTTGCTGGAAAGAAAGTAGCTTAAAACATATGATCTCAGACCCACTATTTATACTAACATATGTCTATAAGTATTTAAGAGAAGCTTAAAAGCAGATGAGCAGGTCCATCCTCCTCATGACAACCATTAGCAAGCTTATTAGATTACCAAGAGACACAACCATAGTTCAGACTGGGAAAAATTGGCCAAGACATACCATATAAAGGATTCCTCTGAAAGAGTAAGTCAGATTTTTAATGAGCCAGGTGGGGTCAGACTTTAATGTTGTAGATGTGATTGGAATAATTTCACCTAAAGAAATTTAAAAGTTTATGATTAAGTAAAGGATAAGTGCAGGCTTTGTCAGCAAATTGACAAACTAAGATGTAAAACCTGTGAAAGTATTATTATGATCTTTCTATGAATATATCATGCAAATGACTGAATATCAGTCTCTATATTATTACTATCTAATATACTACTAGTAAAAAGGCCTATTCTAGTAGACATACAATCACTCAAATTAATTAAGTGGTAAATATTGTCGCTTTTTCAATGTTAAATATTGCATGTTGACATACAGAAGTGTTATTTATACAATACAAGGCTGATGCAAGTTTTAAATGTTGTTAAACTGTGTTGGCTTTCTCATAATCTTGTAAAATTATGGGGGTAAAAATTAAAATTTTCCATTTAATATTAATGAAGCATAACAGTAGTGTTCCTAAAAATCACATTCATTCAAAATCCATAGTGAACTGCAGTGGGGGCGAATTATTGATGGTAACCACCAAAACTTGACATCTCAGTTAGGTCAGTCGGTGTGGCATGTTGGTACTGAAAGAGTTAATCGGTCGGTAATTGGCCTGGACACACCCAGCCTCGTGCACTAATGACCCTGTCTTTGTAATTAGTGCTACCAATTACTGGCAAGTGCATCAGAATGTAAACGAAACTTTTAAAATGCCATTTGGGGGAAGTAGAGAATGGAACATAAAGGCTGGTGCATGGATTGAGTAGCTGGCATATGATCCGTGCTTGCACTTTATTCTTATTAAAGGAATAGTTTACTCAAAAATACAAATGTTCCTGAAAATGTACTCACCCTCAGGCCTTCCAAGATGTTGATGACTTTGTTTCTTCATCGAAACAGATATGGAGAAATGTAGTATTACATCACTTGCTCACGAATGCAGTGAATGGGTGCCATCAGAATGAGTACAAACTGCTGATAAAAACATCACAATAATTCACAAGTAATCCATAAGGCTTCATTCCATCAATTAAGGTTTTGTGAAGTAAAAACATGCATGTTTGTAATAAACAAATCCATCATAAAGGTGTTTTAAATTTAAACTATCGCTTCTGGCCGAAATATTAGTCAGTAATCCATAATAATGTTTCCTCCAGTGAAAAACGTCAAAATCAAAATCTATTTTCTAAACATATTTCACCAAATCTAAAACATATTTTTTTAGAACTGTTTTGGACATTTTTTGCTTGGAAAAGGTGCTTGATCTGTGCATATTTCTCTCCTGATTCAGACGAGGCGACTTTTTCACTCGAGAAAGCAGTATTACAGATAGAGGACTCATAATTTAGTTGGAAGCAACTGTTTGGAGTTAAAACATTAATTGATGGACTGGAGTTGTATTACTTGTGGATTATTATTTTTTATCAGCTGTTTGGACTCTAATTCTGAAGGCAACCATTCACTGCAGGGGATCATTTGGCGAGCAAGTGATGTAATGCTAAATTTATTTATTTATAAATGCTAAATGTATCTTGGTGCTTTTTTCTACCCTCAATACCACGACTGAGGTGAGACCCTTGAGCAAGGCACCGAACCCCCAACTGCTCTATTTACTCAGTGCAACATACAACATCCAAGTGAAAGATATAACACCAACATAAACAAAAACGAGAATCACTGAGTTGGAAAAAGGATCACTCCCTTGTGTCAGTATTGTGTAGAACCACCGTTTGCTTTAATTACAGCCTTTAGTCTGTTGGGATGTCTCTCTACTGACTTTGCACATCTAGACTTTGCAATATTTGCACACTCTTCTTTGCAGAACTGCTCAAGTTGATGATTAGCTACACCTGATTGAGTTTACAAGTCATTTTTAGGAGGGGGGTGATCCTTTTTCCAATTCAGGCTACGTCCACATGAAGCCAGAGCTTTCCCTATCCAATCTTTTTTTTCCCTCGTCTCAAGAAATATCTGCGTCCACACGAAACCACGAAACCGAAACAACACGATGTAGTATACATGCCAGACCAGCATGTGGTGCTGCAATTCTGCCACAGAGATACAATAAAAACGTAGAAAAAACTTGAACTATGCGCATAAACCTTGTGCACGGTATACAAACGAACATGGAACAATACATTTATTAATCTGAGTTAATGTTAGATAACAAAAAGACAATCGTTCAGTGTTTGTTCATGTTTTTGTTGCTGTTAGGTGACGTATTTGTGTCTGACTAGGGGCAAGACGTGGGCTGATGACATCATCGTTTCAGAAAATATACGGATTCGCTGTCCACACGAAAACGCAAGGGCGGCATTTTCAGATTTATCCACTCTGGGACCCGGTTTCAAAAAATAACGGTTTCACTCTCCCAAAACGCCAGATCTGTGTGGACGAAATGCCCATACGATACAAAATTTATGCGTATACAGCTATACGCGTCTCCGTGTGGACAGGGCCTCAGTGATTCTGATTTTTTATTTTTTCCTGACATGTTGGTGTTATATCTTTCACTTGGAAAATAGAGCTGGAAAAAAATATCAACTGTGCCCGTCTTCATTTCAGGCGGCAAAGCAACAAAATGGGATTATTTTAAAGGGGGTGATTATTTTCTTTACCCACTGTACATCTCGGATGGCCAGATTACATTTTCACCAGATTTTCATTTTTGGGTGAACAAATACTTTAAAGGGATTTGCTCAACCCATAATGTCATTCCAAACGTCTTTTTTTTTGGAATACAAAAGAAGATATTTCAAAGAACGTTGGGGTGCTAAATAAAATTGGATCCCATTGACTTTTATTGTATGGGGCGAAAACAAACACTGAAGCATTTCTCAAAATGCCGCCTTATGTCTTTCCGATAAGAAAGAAAGTCATATAGATAAAAAAAAAAAAAAAAAAAACATAATAAGAAATAATAAAATAAAATAAATTAATTTTGAGGGTGCATGAATGACAGAGTGACTAGGGTCATAATTTCCTAGTTTTTATTCTCCTGTATGACTAATCCAAACACCAACATAAGTGTTTTTTTTTCTTTCTCTCTTTTCATTTTGTAACTTCACTACATATTCTTGGCATATAACTTCAAAACAGAACACTTTGTTTTCTAAACTTGATTTTTAAGCAACAAACGTCAAACATCTCCCCAGGTGACAGCAGTTTGTACTTCATCGCGGAATCTCTTCAATGAAAAGCTATCCGATTGTGTGAGTGGAGCATAAATCAAACAGAAGGCATTGTTTGCCATGGCTCTTTAATCTGCTAATTAACATTGTTTGGTTGATTTCTGGGAGGGTTTGATGTGGTGCTGCCAAGGAGAAAAAAAACAATGCCAACACTATGAATCATAATTGTCACAATGCCCTCTCTGTTGCTATGCAACATGTGAATTCACTCCATCCCACCCCCAACCTCCTTACATACTAAACCATTCTCCTTCACATCGACGGGGTATAAAAATACATCCACATCTGGCTCCCAGGTGGGAGGTTGTGTCTTTGTGACACTCTAATAGATATAATATGAAATGTCAAAAGGTTGTTTAAATGTTAGGTATCGTGGATTTCTCCTTATTGCTTGTGTGAGTGCTTATATTAGAGCACATAACTTTATGAAGCAAGAGTTTATAGAGAATATGGCATTGTACTTTGCTGCATTTTATCATCTCCTAAAAGCATTTTAGTTATATAGTATGATATAGTAAAATAAATTACAGATGCATGTTGGGTTTTGTTATAATTATTATTTTATTTAATTTAATTTTATTTCATTTTATTTACAACTGTTCATTTACTTTGATTCACGGGCATAGTGAAAGATGCATAGCACTATCAGGCGCAAGTTGGCCAGCTAGAAAAAATGTTGGGGTCCTGTTTAATAAAGTTTTGGTTAATAAAGAATAACCTGAACTTCATTTCATCGCGCTTGTCTACGGTCCCATATTTCAAGTATGCAACAAATATGGGCGAGCCAGCAGACGGAAGAAAACAGGCGGAGCTGAGACGCGAGTGAGAGACGTGATTGGGAAAAAAAAGCATGGATCTAGAACAGATCCAGGACAAATTTACAAAGAGTCTAATCCGGCTGGATTTAGACCAACTTAAATAAGTATGCTTCTTCATGAAAATTGCTTTAGAGAAAGGAAGAAAGACTGCATTAATAAGACTGATGAGTGAAGCACTGGAGAAAATTGTCGAAGATGAGGAGGAAGATATAGCACAGCATTATCTCACAGAGTTGTTAGCTTTGTGAAGTGGGCTGAAACACAAAGAGGGGGATGCCCAAACAGTTGAACAGAGTTTGGAGGGTGGCATGCCTGAACTACAGTGCCTGCAAAAACAATACTCATAACTGCAGATTAATTTCCAATCAGCCACTAAGCTTTTGGAAAAAAATAAATGAAACGTCTGAGTGGCAAAGTGAACAGAAAGGAAAACAGTCAGTCACAGCCACAACAAAATGTCTCCCTTGAGCAAAGAGTACTGATACAACCACCAGAAGTGACAATGCAATGTGAATTCAGATTTTGTGGCCAGATTGGCGAGACTGACAGAAAGACAAATTATAAAACACAAATCTCATGCATCAAATAAATGTTGGCCTCAAAAAGGGTCACAGTGAAACTGAAATTATATGAGGCAGTAGTGAAAGCAATTAGCCCTGGCTTGAGTCTGAGAGACATGCTGGAAGTCAAGAGTGTGTTTACTCTCTCACAACTAAAGATACTTTTGAGAAGCCACTTTAAAGAAGAAAGCTCAACTGATCTGTACCACAGATTAGTCAGTATCACTCAAGATGTTTGGGAATTTCCTCTTCAGAACAATTGAGCTAAAGGAAAGGCTCCTTGTAGCTGCACGGTAAGTTGATTCAGATGAGCAGTACAGCCAATTCAGAGGAAATTCTTGAGATCAGTGAGTACTGGACTACTAAGTGACCACATCAAATTCCAGCTGAAGAGTTGACTGGATGATCAAAACGTTTTGGATCAAATTTTGAATGAAGCAGCAAGTTTTGAATGGGAGAGACAACAACAATTAAAAAGAACCAGAAGTAGTAAAGGGATGGACGTAAATGAAATTCAAATGGAAGCTGGTGCTTCATCGCAGGACACATTATTAGGAGCTGCAAGCTTAGCAGAAAAAGCAGCACCAACTAGAGCTAATGTCAAAAGTCAGAAACACAGAGAGACTGAGTGGATGGAAATAGTGAAGGAGCTGAGAGAGGAGATGGCCGAACTAAGGAGGACAGTAAACAGTGTGTTGTAATCTTTTCGTATGCCCTCCTGCAGCGCAAAGAAGAAGTGTAAGGCCTGCCAGGAAGGTAGCACTGGTGAAACATGTGACCACTGCTTCAAATGTGGCCAACAGGGTTATTATTCCAAGGGCTGCCGGATGGCCAGAAAATCAGGGAAAACTCAACAGAGCCAGTCACACGATAATTCACCTCTCAACAGAAATCCTGGTGCTTACTGAATCCAATGAGATATCCATGGTAGAACAGCTAAGTGCAATGACTGGGCTAGGCTCTACTTACATCAGCCACATCTCCCTCAAACACCACTCAGAACTGTTGAGCCACATTAAAAAAATATGTATGGTGAGTTGTTATCTTGAAGACCCAGCAACCCAATCCTTATGGGACACTACTGTACTAATGTAGCAGAAGATCCCATCATTGGCTATAATATCATCAATGTACTGTTGAAAAAGGGTCCTGAACAGCCACCCCAAACCACAATACAGGCTGAGAGTGCTGCTTTCTCCATCAACAGTAAATGTGCTGAGAAGCTGACCAAATTAATCCAAGCAAGTGATCCTCAGAGCAGTGAAGGGATAGTGAGGCTGGGGCATCAAAAAGTTACCATTCCACCTGCCTTGACCAAAATTATTAAATGTGATGTGAGGACTTCTGCTTTCCCTTGCCAGCAGGTGGTTATCTTCATTCCCAATGAAAGTCCCTCTTGGCTGGATGCCCTGGAAGTAGGGGAAACTGTTGTTAGTCTCCAGAAAGGAACATGGTCACGAGTAGCTTTCCCTGTAACAAACAGAACAGAAAAGGACATCATTTTGTCACCATGGACTGTCCTTGGGCAGCTTCAGAGGGTTAAAGCCATTTACCCAATAGATACCAAGCCTGTGGAGGAAACGGCACAACTGGAGTTGAATCTGAGGTTAATCACAACTTCCAGCACATACCCATGACTGATTCAAAGGCTAGGGAACAGACAGAGGAAGAGAAAAATTAATCATGGGACTCACCTGTGTCACTCACCCATTTAACTCCAGTCCAGCAGCTGAAAGTGAAAAAAATAAAAATAAAATAAAATGTTAAGAGAGGAGAATGGGGAATTTCCCAAAGATGAATATGATGTGGGATGTATACCATCACTGCAGCTCCACATTAGGTTATCTGATCACACCCCAGTTTGACGAACATACACCTCTATACCAAAGCACTTACAGAAGGAGGTGAAGGAGGACTTGCTAAACTGGGCTTGGATACAGTAATCAAAATCCATCTACTCTTCACCTATAGTGTGTGTATGGAAAAATGACAGGACTTTGCGCCTCTGTTGTGATTATCGAGAGCTAAATCAAAAGTCCATCCCTGACAGACACCCCAACCCACGCATACAAGACATACACAACAGTTTACAAGGCAGTGCTTGGTTCTCTGTACCAGTTCAAGGCAAGGCATATCACCAGGGTTTCCTGGAAGAAAGCAGTCAACCCCCCACTGCATTTATTACACCCTGGGGTATATATGAATGGGTGAGGATACCATTTGGTTTGTCTTCAGCCCCTTTAGAGTTCCAGAGAAGCATGGAGGAGTGTCTCTCAGGGTTTCAAGATGAAGTTTGCCTACCGTATCTGGACGACAACTAAAGCCTAGTTCACACTACACGACTATTTCTTGTCTCCAAACTTTTCTTAGAGCCATATTGCTGCTTCTGTTTTTCTTCTGCTGACCTCAACCCATGCCTTGCTCTCTCATTGGCTTTAGCTCGTCACGACACCTGACACCACGTGATGTCGAGTCAGCCGACCGGTCCAGATATTTAGCATACTAGATATTCGTTTGGTGTCGGCGAGGCATCGACGATGCGTCAGCGAGCCTCTTTGATGCGTCGTTGAGTAGTTCACACATAAAGATTGCAGAGAGCTGATCACCCGCTAATTTCCCCCCCGATCACAGCCTGACCTGTCAGCAAGTTCATTAACTTGAAAATCGGGCTTAAAATCCTGTAGTGCAGTGGTTCTCAAACCTGTCCTGGAGTACCCCCAGCCCTGCACATTTTGTCTCCCTCATCCATCACACCTGATTCAACTCATCAGCTCATTAGCGGAGACTGCAAGACCTGAAGTGGGTGTGTCAGATATAGGGAGACATACAAAATGTGCAGTGCTGGGGGTACTTCATGGACAGGTTTGAGAACCACTGCTGTAGTGTGAACTAGGGATTAGTGCACAGCAGTACTTTCGATGATCACCTCAGGGATATTCGAATCGCATAATGTCACAACACTATCAGCAGCACAGGGTGAAGTTAACAGTAAAAAAAAATGTGAACTGTTCAAAAACAAGGGGGCATTTCTTGGAAAAATTATCTTAAAAGATGGCCACACCATGGATCCGGCCGAAATCGCACCTGTGCAAGCATTAAAAGAAAAAAAAAAGCCTGCCACAGTCGGAGAGCTGAGAAAGGTGCTGGGGTTTATTTCGTACTACAGGGCCTATATTCCCAATTTTTCAACCATAACCAAGCCGTTATATAGTCTGTTCTATTTCATCTAAGTCAACACGCCACAGTATGGGTCAGCCTCGCTAAGGATGAGCTGTCAGGAGATGGTATATCAAATTAACCACGGCCCGCTTGCAATCACGGTCTATAAATACAGGTGCGATGTAGCCGGCTCTTTTTTGCCTCCTACCTATCGATGAAAGCTGTTTGATGGAAAGATTTCGCTGCGCATTCTTTTGTTGTATCTGGCTGACCGGACTCTCTTTATCCGTGAGGGTTTAGACTGCCGCGTTGGCACGTGCTTTTTGTAAACAAGCGCGTTGTGAGATTAAAGGAGCCTCTTCGCCCATGAGGGTGAACGCTACCTTGGTTGTGTGTGTGTTTCACTTATAAAATGTAAGGTGAGTATATTATATTTAAATTTAAATTTATATTTATATTTATAATTGTATTTATAATATAAATATATATATATATATATATATATATATATATTACATCAAGTAAATACTTACAGCGAATCTAAATATTTATAATTAATTATAACTAGTTATGATTAATTATTCATATTTCCCCTTTGAGCTGATTCGCTACAGAGTAGAGGAGAGCTGTTTGTGATCACAGCGTGGGAGTCTTATTGTAATTCAGACAAAGAGGCCTCTTCGTCTCTGGAGACGAAAGCTATCTAACTGATTTAAGTGTCCTTGTTTTATGATGCAAGAGGAGAACACCACTGGTTTACCCTCTGAGATGCCTTTAGGCAAAGAGCCATTTCGATCTGAATGAGATCCTCAGGAGGAAGGTGTCAAACGTAAACAAGCTTGTAAACGCAAGCATGTAGAAGGGGACATTGGCCAACTTCAGAGGCAAATGCAAGGTATGCAGGAGACCCTGAACACTTTGTTAGTGGCTCAGCAATGGGTGGCAGAACCTCAAGACTTAGGGGTGCCATTGTCAAAACGTCCATGCCGCCACCCTGATGAGCTTTCAGTGGCAGCATCTGGAGTGTTTGGAAGGGATGAAATGATGTGCCTTCAGAACCAGAGGACATCTCTGAGTCAGAAACAGGGGATAGTGCTTCTGAGGCCTCAGAGGCTATTGCACTGGACCCTTCAGATAAAGCAGTGATTTCCAGAGCTGCTGAGCGTGCAAAACTGCCTTCCCAGGCTGCTTCAACATCAACCTCAGTGTTTGATAGAGGCCCTCCGCGTCGTAAAACAGAGGGGTTGCCAATACTTCCTGATTTCATAAGGGAGTTGCAGTCTTCCTGGAAGGCCCCTAGTTCTACGGCCCACCCTAGGACACAGCTGGGCAATCTGGCAGGGGCAGTAACTTATGGGCTTGCTACAGCTCCTCAGATCGGACCCATGTTTGTTATGTTGACTGGGGCTATGGCCAGGACTGGAAGAGATGCTACACACCCTAACAAGCATGGTAGAATAATTGACAGTCAGCTGCGGAAAGCCTATCAGGCCTCTGCCTTGTCGGCAAGACTTGCATGCACAAACTCTCTCCTCTTGGTTTATTTAGAGGGTCTGCTGCAGGATTTGTCCTCTACTTTGACAGAGGAGGAAAATATCCCAGAAACATTGCGAGTGGTTGATATGCTGATCCGAGGAACAAGTGCACACGCCCAAGCCCTGGGGCAATCCATGGCCAATATGGTTCAAGCATGCCGTCAGGTATGGCTATCTCAAGCTAATTTGTTAGATCAAGATTGCATGGCTGTCATTGCAGCTCCATTAGTGCTGGGGAGGTCTTTGGAGCCCATGCAGAAGCAGTCTCGTAGAACAAGAGAACTGACTCGATCAGTGGTTAGAGCACCAGCTACTCGTGGGCAACGCATATCAGCTGGGAGCAGTAATTGGGCTCGGGCAGAATCAGCAAACCAGGCCTTCATAGGTCAACACCGGTCTGCTGCCCAAGGGGCACCCATAAGACCAAGCCGAGGAGTCCGGCAGTCCTTTCGTAGGACACGACAGCCAGAGTCTTCCAGCACACATGCAGCAGGAGGGAGGAACCGTTACTGACGGTTATCAACCTCCGGCCCCACATTTTTCCAGTCAACATCTCTTCCACTGGCGCCAATGCACTCAATGTCCATGGGTGCTGAGCAGCTTGGAGCTCGGATACAGGCTCCAATTCAAATCCAAGCCACCCCAATTTCAAAGGATTGTTCTTACTGTTTTGAGAGAAGAGACACAGTGCAGGTCTCTGACAGAGGAGGTCTCAGTTCTTTTAGGAAAAGGAGCAATAACACGCCTGCCCTCGGGTTCGATAGCGCAGGGGTTTTATTCAACCTATTTCCTGATTCCAAAGAAAGATGGGGGTCTTTGGCCCATCCTGAATCTCAGGAAGTTCAATCATCATTTAAAGCGACTGCCCTTCCGCATGCTTTGTCTTTCAACCCTTTTAACCTTCATCAGACAAGGGGATTGGTTCACAACAGTGGATCTCCAAGATGCCTATTTCCACATCCCAATTCACAAAGACCACAGGAAGTACCTGCATCACCGGTGGCGCGAATATCCAGTGAGGCCTTGAAAAAAGCTCAGGAGGGGGACCTGATGATCTCGAAGATCATTCAGTATCTGAAAATAAATCAATGGCCTAAGGTGAAAAACAGTGATGAGACCACAAAGGCATTCTTGAGGGAGAGAAGCAAACTGTATCATGATTAAAATGGTGTCCTATAGCGAAAGACTGCTATGAGCTCACAGCTGGTACTGCCCAAAAGTTTTCATAATTTAATTTTCCAACAGCTACACCAGGAAATGGGCCACTCAGGCTTATACTTGCACCAATAAAGCTGCCAAAACTGCTGCTGAAAAGATCTTTAGATATGTTGTCCTTAAATTCGGGTTTCCAGCTAAGCTCCATCACAACCTAGGCAAAGAATTTGAAAACCAGCTGTTTGCCAAGCTCCAGCAGTACTGTGGGATTCACTGCTCCTGCACCACCCGTTACCATCCACAGAGGAATGGCCAGGTCGAAAGATTCAAAAGAACCCTGCTGGCCATGTTGAGAGCCTTAACAGATGAGGAAAAAGCCGACTAGAAAAGTTCCCTTGCTAAGGTGGTGCATGCGTATAACCGTATGCGTCATGAATCCTCAGACTTCTCGGCATACTATCTCCTCTTTGGCCATCACCCCAAACTCCCAATTGACCTCATGTTCGGCCTAAGCCCCAATGACGCAAGTACTTCACCTCAAGTGTATGCAACCAAGTGGAAAGAGAGAATGGAGGAGGCTTACCAATTTCCAAGATGGCTCGCAAGAGTGGGGACAGAGGGAAAGAGAGGTATGACAGGAAGGTGCATGGTGCAGGGTTGTATCCAGGATGCAGAGTCATTGTCCGAAATCTCACAGAGAAAGGTGGTACAGGCAAACTCAGATCTTTCTGGGTGGAAAATTTCACATAGTAACACAAAATAAATAACCTGACAGCCCAGTGTATGAAGTGCGACCAGAGAACGGATACAAGTTTTTCACAGGAATTTGCTGCTTCCATGTTACTTTCTGCCTGTGGAAGAACAAGAGACACCAAGAAAGAGGAAAACACAGGTAAAGAAAAATACACACACAAGTACAAGCAGTAACATAATTGAATTTACCAGTTCGGAGGATGAGGATGACTGGGAATACGTTGGTGGAGTTCCACTGGAGTCAGCTGATGAGCCTGTGAAAATAATTCTTAGACCAGATGCAGAGGAAGTTTCATCCCCGGAATGAAATACCGGACCCGGAACACTAGGATGTGGATAGGGAACAGCTCCGAATGACAGTGGAGGAAGGAACAATGGAACAACAGCAGAACATGCTACATAGAGAGCAGGTTGAAGATGAAGGGTGGCTGAAATTCACATTATACCAAGAAGAAATAAATACAGCAGATGGAAAGCTTGCCAGTGACGAAACTCACGATGAGAACCATCAGCAGTGAAAGTATCCTTTGTGAATTAGAAAAAGTACAAAGACATCCATATATGATTTCCTAGGTCAGCCAACATTCACTTAAGTTTAGAAGGTAGTATTTTAGTCATTACAATAGAAAATGTTTATAGGAGCATTTAAGCTGTTGCTTTAATTAGTTTTGTTAGATATGGAAATGTCATGTTCAGGTATTTGTAGTTCTGTAGAGGGAATTATACATTAGATGCACTGAAGTTTCTGAATGAACTATTCCTATTCATTGATCCAATTCAGTTTCTTTAGGTGGACTACTAGACCCAAGCTCAAGACGACACTGCGGATGGAAGAATTAATTATGAACTCTGGCAGGATGTGATTGCATGTTGTGAGTCATAAGGGAAAAAGTCCAGGATAGATATATTCTTTGTGAGTGTTTTCTTGAGGAGGATGAATGTTCAGGTCAAAAGATTAAACCTATTTTCAGTAAGAGTATATAGGCAGAGGGTGAACCAACTCCAGGATAAGGCTAAAAAGTAGCCTAATGTTAATTAAGGGAGATTCTAGACCCTTTTAGCACTCTCAAAAAAAAAAAAAACTACTATAAATATAGTCAATAAAGCTATATACAGTGTGAAATGATTATCTTACTTACTGTATTATATTATATTATATATTATATTATATTATATTATATTATATTATATTATATTATATCATATTATAAAATGA
>NW_015547751.1:214471-250813 GCF_001515605.1 Sinocyclocheilus anshuiensis
AGAGAGCATTGCAATAGTCCAGCCTGGATAGAACAAGAGCTTGAACAAGGAGTTGTGTTGCATGTTCTGAAAGAAAGGACCTGATCTTCCTAATGTTGTATAAAGAAAATCTGCAGGACCGGGCAGTTTTAGCAATGTGGTCTGAGAAATTCAGCTTATCATCAATCAGAACTCCAAGGTTTCTAGCTGTTTTTGAAGGAGTTATGGTTGATGAGCTTAACTGGATGGTGAAATTTGATGGGTTTGTTGAAACCACAAGCAGTTCTGTCTTAGCCAGCTTAAGTTGAAGGTGATGGTCCGTCATCCAACAAGAAATGTCTGTTAGACATGCTGAGATGCGAGCAGCTAATGTTAGTTCTCTAAAAGAGTTGGGTTAAGAGTGGGTTTCTTAATCCAAACACATGCATATGCATACAGTTCATAAATATGTAATAAATATAAAATATACATTTAAAAATATAAATATGATATAAACTCTATTATATAAACTTGGTCTCCACCCCATCACTCAAATTTAACTGTGTCAAGTAAAGAAAACAAATCAAAATGACAGTCATTTCCCAGCAGAAACATCATAAATGCTATAACGTGTTTCAATGGGAGTGTGTGTGCCATGTGTGTGTTTTTGTGTGTGTGTGTGCCTGTGTGTGTGGGTATGTGAGATTTTTGTGCATTGGGGACATTCTGCAGTCTCAGCCCTTTGTTTGGGTATGCATCTTTTCTGGATAGTGTCAGATTTTATATAGTAAAAAAAATCAAATAAATAAGAAATGCTGGGTTTTTTTCGGACATTCCATTCATTCCTATGGTCGGGTCAAAATGAATGTAATACGTGTGGGTGTAATGCTTTTTTTATGACACACACATAGAATCCTCAAATCGACTCAAATTTTTTTGTGTGCTCCATGCTCAAGTGTGACAAAATTAAATATAAAAAATCAGCAGTTTTTTTTCTTAAATTCCATGCTTTTCCGGTGGCGGGTCAAAATGACCCGCGAGGGACACTTTTGATACTTTTTTTTATAGCACCCACTTAAACTGCTCAAATTCACTCGATTCTTTTTTTCATGTATTCCCGGTTCAAGTGTGACAAATGTAACAAAGTCTTATACCATAACGATCAACTCTCGATTTTTTAAAAAATTTTAAAAATGAGATTTGTGTCAAAATGACCCGAGAGACGGATGAGGGTTTTAAAGGAGCACTGATGAGTTTAAAAGCCTTCAGTATCATAGAGACATGGAAGGGAAATCTGGAAATAAATTAAATAATAAATACAATCACTTTCCTGTTTCCATTTATTTTTAAAAGCAACAATGGCACACATTTCATGTTATTTGGAGAGAAAAAATTGTAGTCCTACAGTGAGGAACAGAATTAGCATTTTCAGTCTGTGTGTTCCTTTCGGGAATTTGCTATACTGGTTTTAGATTTATGAGTAAATTGACATCTGGTTTACTTGTAGAGCATTTTGTCCTATATAAATAACTTACAGACATGAATGTTGAAGTTGCTGTGTTCATTGCTAACAAGTTGCTAAATAAGGGCCGCTGCCACATCATATCATAAAATTGTTCAATTGAATAAATAAATAAACAAATAAACAAACAAATACTACTACTACTACTACTACTACTACTACTAATAATAATAATAATAATAGCAATAAAATTAATGCATCTACAGTCAGTGAAGATACATTAACCTGATCAAAATTGACAGTAAAAACACTGATTATAAAGAAACTGATCAATTAATTGATGAATAAATTGACTTTCTATTAATCAAATAATCAAAAAAATGTATCACAGTTCACACAAAAATATTAAACAGTGCAGCTGTTTTCAACATTGATAATAATAAGAAATGTTTCATGAGCAGCAAATCAGCATATTAGAATGATTTCTGAAGGATCATGTGACACTGAAAACTGGAGTAATAATGCTGAAAATTCAGCTTTGCTATCACAGGAATATATATATATATATATATATATTTACATTTTTAGCATTCATCTACAAAAGATTTCTGTTTCAAAGAATCTCGAAGAAAATCTAAAATCTAAAAATATTAATCAGTGTTTAACTGTTTTCAGCATTGATAATAATAAGAAATATTTATTGAGCAGCAAATCAGCATGTTAGAATGATTTCTGAAGGATCATGTGGCAATGAAGACTGGAGTAATGATGCTGAAAATTCAGCTTTGCTATCACAGGAATATATATATATATATATATATATATATATTGTAAAAGCATATATAAATTATAATAATATTTCACAATATTACTGCTTTTACTGCATTTTCATCAAATAAATGCAGCCTTGGTGAGCATAAGAGACTCAAAATGTGACAAAATATATTTAAACAGTATATGCATTTTATTTGGACTGTTCAAAGATTCATCCAAAGTTGTTAATGTGCCAAATATTTAAACTCAACTGGTCCGGTTGAGAAAAAATGCTCAAGGAAAATATTTACATAGGCCAAAAGGACCATTGACAATATTGACAACTCACTGCGCAGCGGTTCTTGTGTAAACGATGTTCATGCAAATTTATATCTTGATATGTCAGAGGAACCCAAGTGAGCATCAGTCATGTTTGTCACAGCTTTAAATCACATTCCAACGGCTCTACTTATGTCAATAATGCACGTCACAGAGTGAAGTGTTTTGATTTGCATATTTCCCCATCCATCTATTGGGCTCGCATGCCTAACGCCCACTTGACATTTTCATATTAGCTTCCAATATCAAAAGTGACAAAACATCTTCGGTGTGCATGGGAAACAGGAGATAGCCGGTCCCTCTGTTGTGATAAATGTAACCATGCATCAACTTTTGTAATTCAGCGGTTCAGCCTCAGCTCATCAAAGTCCTTCTTGATCTCCACATCCATCATCATTATCAGCACTCCCTGTTATAAATATGCCCTTTATTTTTCAGCAGTTCTTAATGTCTGATGGCATTGTCACCATGGATACTGCAGTTGTCACAAGAGATTACTGGCATGAACAAGACTCATTAGCAGTTCGGTTGGCTTAATTACACACTGGAAAATAAAAAAAGGGAGAAATATTAAACAGACATACAAAGCATATCACACATTAATACGGATAAGGAAATAATACAATTTGCCTCCAATCTAAACAACTTTGATGCCTAAGGGCACTTCATGGGTCAGTGAATATGCTGGGCTTAGTCCAGACATCTGTAGGGGGTTTTGGGGTCATCCTTTCATCTAATATTGGACGACACGCTATAAAAGTAGTCCATTGCTTCTGGGATATATTCCAGGTCTTCTGAATCACTTCAGTATTTTTGTGAAGAATCAGAGTTGGGCAGAGCAGAATTTAAAAACAATCATTACTGGATATTCAATATGCTTTCTCAAATGTAACTAAAACAAGCCAGATGTTCATTGAGCAACCCACTTTAAAAACAATTCAGAACACTCATTTGTTTACGCATTGAACTACACTGGCATGGCTCTATGTTTTTGATTCACTAAAAAGAACCATGTTCTTTTTAGTTATGTTTTTGAACTTTTTCTTAAAGGGATAGTTCACCCAAAAGTGAAAATCTGCTGTTAGTTTACTCACCATCAGGCCATCCAAGATGTAGGTGATTTTTTTTCTTCTTTAGCAGAACAGCAAAGAAGCGTTTTAGCCAAAGCTGTTGCCCTTGGTGATTCATAAAATGCAAGTCAGCGGCTACAGGTTTTTGAGAATACAAAAAGCATATCAAGGAACAGAAAATGAATACCCATAGCTCCTCACAATATATGAGGTCTTATGAAGTGAAAACCATTGGTCTGTGCAAGAAACTGAACAACATTTACAACATGCCCGGAGTGATGTCCGGTTCGCGAATGAATCATTCTTTTGAGTAATTCTTTTCTTTTTAGATGAACAAGTTCACCAAATCAGATTGAAATGTCCGATTACTCAATCAAAACTCACTTTCAGACATGTCTGGCAGTCACTCTGACTCGAAAGGAACCAACATACTGGTGTATATGATCCTTTGATGCTGGTTTTTGCCCACTTCATTTCCTCCCAACAGACAATGAATTGAGGAAAGAGTTCCAACTCAGAATGAAGATCTGGTGATATGTTCATGCGTGAACCGAGGGGTGAAATGAAAGTTTTTATGGTTTTGCTTTGTTTATGTAAAAAGGTGAGCTGATGAAGACTAGTTTATTGACTTTATATGCTTTAGACATGTAAAATAAATCCATGTTTCACATTATTATTGGGAGCTTTAATAATATAATTGTGTATACATGACGTCATTGTGTGATTACGTAAACAAACTAGTGAACTGAACCTGTTCATTGAAACCAATTGTCCGAAAGAACTCCGGACCATTTGCCTGAGGCTATGGGTTACAGGTAATTTTTTTTTTTTAAATAATGCTCAGATTTGTCAAAGTTTGTAATGTTCGTGTCTTCAAATGGGTCAGGTTGAAATGTTTGTACATGCCAGCAGCAGATCTATATATTCTGCTTCTGCAGAGTTGTTTTTGCTTATTACGGACAGAACATCATTCTGAATTTAACGCACTGTTTCCACTAATTTATTCTGTTGTCTACTGCACAGAGACTACTGTTTTTACATGAGCTCCCAATTTGTTGCAGAATATGATCAACTTCATGATGAAAGTCTGAGCTCAACTTGAGCTCTGAATGGTTTTATTAATAACAATAAAAAAGAAAGAATAAAAACAATGGAAATGAAAATGTATTGATAAAAACATGCATGCTTTAATAATTCATTGGAGAAGCCCACCTCAAACGAATTATTTAAAGAATATCTGAGTAATTTCATAAAACATGTATACAATTCCATATACAATAAGTTAATATTAATATCACTTAAATTTTATACACAATATTGCAAGTTTCTTTCTATTTGTACTTTGTTTCTGTTTCACCAACGTAAATAGTTTTAAAACATCATATCCACGCGTCTACGATCAAGTGTTGTTTTGTTCCTTAATCAATAATCGTTTTGAATGAATCGTTTGAGCAAGCGGTCACTTGTTTAGTTCCTGAAATAATCAGTGGTTTTGAACAAGTCAGTTGAATAAATCATTCAATGATTCACTCATGAATACAGTCACTTGCCGCCACCTATTGGCTTAACAATGTGACTTGCAGAAAGTGTCAGAAAAGGCATAGCTAACACCCACAATTTCATTTTTTTTTCTTCTGCATCTTACTTATCTTACTGAAAAAAAATATCAGTGGACATGTATCAAAAAACGGGTTGGTTGCATGCTATTTTGAGATCATGTTAACCTCTTTCACTGACTAGAGGGAAACATCATACCTAATGAAAACTCACTTGCTACATGAAGAAATAATGTGTGCTGGGTCAAACAAAAACTGCACTAGCGCACATGGTACATGGCTAGATTGGACTGAGAAACAGACAACTATTTATTTTTACAAGGATCCAGGACAGCATTCTGGAATAATTTAACCCCTGATCATAACCAAGATGTTTATCTCCTAATTGCAAATTGCAAATGTTGCAATGAGATTGTTGACTCCCAAGGTGGTGCATCATAATTGTATTGCAATCATATTAGCCTGTTGCTATGTGTACAATCAAAAATTAATGAAAAACAAAGTGCATGGGGGAAGAAAAGGAAGACACAATAATCATTGCTGAAGCTTTACTGGAGCTGGTACACATAATGTTTTCAATTTGATCTATCACAAGAGACAAACTAAAAACCACAAGTAACTTATCAATCCCTTTCCCATGGTGCACTGCTTTACTGATCAGCAAGAATGAACAGTGTACACAGGCAAATCAGACGTTATTCAGGAAAATGTAAAATATTATGAGGAGAGATTAACAGAAAACTTTATTTAAAGGTGTAGTTGACACCCAGCTAACGGGATATTTTCAGAATGTTCTGGCAAGGTTCCTGCAAAGTTATGAGTAAACAGTCTTCAAGTAATATAAACTGAACACTCATTCAAAGTTAAATGGTCTTTAGTAATGTTCTTAAACATTCCATTATAAAATGGAATGTTCCCTTAATGTTTGCATAACCATAAATGGCATAACCATTCAGAAATATATATTTTCATAATTTAGTTACATTTCCATAATTAAAGTTAATTTATTAATTAACTTTAATTAAAGGTGTAGCAGTAAACACCCAGCTAACAGGGAACATTCTCAAAATGTTCTGGCAAGGTTCTCTCAAAGTTATGAACAAACGCTCTTCCAGTAATTCTTCCAGTAACATTTATGAACCAATCATAAATAATGTTTACATAACTTAATAGGTACATTAGTAAAACGTTCTTAGAACATATTTTTGTTAGCTCTGCAGTACCTTTCTCCCAGCAAGTATTTATTTATTTATTCTGCTGAAATTAAAACACTTGATTGCGATTTTAATTTCTGAATATCTGTTTCCGGCATGTTTTTTGTGACAAGCCCTCTAAAGACCTTATCAAAGTCGACATGTTACGTTAACACTTTCTTTGCCTCTCAGCCTGCACAGCACTGTATGAATCACGAGTATGTGCTCAGAGCGAATCCGCTGGCAAATGCATGACTGCAAATAACGCCTAACAATTCATAATATACCTTGGCTCAGAAGCTTCATTTGAATCCTGTCCTTGATTAAACTCTTTCTGAGTGCAAGTTGCTTTTTAAGAAAATTAGGCAGGAAGGCAAAAGCAGCTGTTGACAGGATGCTGCAGGAAGTCCTCCAGAGGTCTGCTTGTTCTTGCTGTGCTTCTCATTTATGTGTGATGTGAGATATGCGACTACCTGTTGACCTCTCACTGTTTGTCTTCATCGGGAGTGTAACCCTATATTTGCACCTCAAGGTGTTTTGGAGCTGGAATGAGCAACATGTTCAATTCTGCTACCTCACAGTCTAATTTTGCAGCTGGTTTCTTTCATTGAGAAAAAAAAAATTACAAATGATAGTAAATAATTCAGAGAGTTAAGTAAATAAAAAGACTTAAGACTTAAAAAGTTAATTGTCTTGTTTGTGAATGAATCGTTGTTTTTGAACGGATCAGTTGTATGGTTTTTAAATTATTAATTCATAAAGGCAATCGCTTCTTTTGTTCATGAATTAATCACTGGTTTGAACAAATCAGTTGAAATAATTATTCAATTATTTATTCATAACGCCAGTCACTTGTTTTAGTGAATGAATCGCTGTTTTTGAATGAATCATTGTATGAATTATTCAAAGGTTCATACAATCTATACAGTCTTGATTCATTGTAGAGAATAAAGTGCAATGCATCTTGTGTCTATGCAGTGTATGTTAAACAACACATTAAGAAAAAAATGAGAGACCAGGAAAATAATGCATGATTGAATTTCAATGAGTACAATCTTCATGTCTGAGTGAAGAAAAACAAAACAGCACCAGAAAAATGTATGTAAACAATGTACCACCAAATAAATTGAATCAGTTATCAGTATTTATTTTTCCTGATAATAAGAAATGTTCTTTTCTGGGTAAATGCATTGATTAATTCTTAACATAACGACATGTCAATATATGTGCACAATCTGCCGTAAATGACAACCACATGCCGTATTCATTCAACTTAGTGCTCTGAAGATTTTTTTTTCCCAGCACTAAGTCTAATTACCTCTTATCAGAATTAACGCAATGTGCACAAAAGGAGAACCAGATTGAGATACAACAATTTAGTTCAATCTATTGAATGATTTGTGCCCATTTCTGAGCTGAAGTCACAATTTAAAGCAAATCTTGGGATTGATCTTGAGTTTTCCCTTAAAATGCACAAATTAAGACTACAAATAGGTTGCACTGAATTAACTGCAAAGTAACCTGTTTGAAGCCGAAAAGCTAACCTGCACTTGTGTACCATTAGATAAAAGTGAGAAGAAAGCGGCAACTGTATGGCTTCCCTAGTGCTAACAATTACTCTTTGATGTTGCTATGGATGCTAATAGGTCTCTTGAGATGCCAAACAGAAGGCTTCATTTAAAGCCTCTATCTTAGAATGAATCATCAACTGACAATTATTTTATTTTAAACAAACCACAAAGAGATTGGACAGATTACACTTTGTTTTACCCAGAGGAAAAAAAAGAGAGAAAATATTATTAAAATTGTCTCACTTGATTGCTTTCAGCCCTCAGTAGTACAAATACATGTCTGCTGCAGTCTCAGAAATACTGCAGCAGACAGACAACCCAAAATCAAATCATGTGCGTGCCGAACGGTAGGGTCTCATCCGTATGTATTATGGATCAACTGCGATCCGTTTAACTCCTAATATGTGACAGATCAGCGCAATCTTTCATTTACTTATTTAACATGAAATTGTCAAATTGCTACTCCATATCAATCACATACAAAGAAAAATACAGAATAATTAGAACAATCCTTAACATAAATAAATAACAGAATGTCATATCTATACACATTTTCCCCAGAATGTTCTTGCGATCCGGTAGCAATTCTTCCACGGCCTGGTAGTGGGTCGTGACCCGGTGGTTGGGGACCTCTGATCTAGAGTTTCATGCCAGAACTCTGTATTTGTTGGGGGAAACTTGGATTAAACAATAGAGCATTTGCAACTACGTCACGGTTTGGTCAGTTACCCGGATGCGTGGCCATATTGGAGATACTCAGATGTAAACAACAGCATGGATTGCACGGCTAATGTACTACTGAAGACATTGTTCTATTAATTTATGATGTCTAAACCATGGAGAAAATGTGTGGAAGCTGCTAAATCATATAGAGAAGGACTTAGTAAGCAGGAAAGGGTGCAATATTTTGACAAACTAAAGTTAATAGGTGGTAAAGGTCTGTACGAGCTGGCTCCTTTGTCGTGGACTGATGACCAGACAATTCTTCCTTCTATTTCTTATCCCGACATAAGCTGCGTTTCTAATACCCTTCAAACTGCACAAATTGAAATTGCAAATATGCCCAATGGAAACATGTCAATTTTGCAAAAAATCCCATATATCGCAAAAAAGTTTGTATGCTTGCATGAGGTGGTTTTTCAGGCAATTTGAAAAAGGAATATTTCACAAAACTGCAATGGAAACCGTTCTGTCGCATTTACAGGTCACCTGGCGTACGTAAAAGTTACATGATCATTCTTTAATGTACTAAAACCTCCAAGAAACACCTCATCTGTGGCTGCTTTCAAGCATAAGGGGCTTTCCTTGCCATTAATATTTGGATAAACCCCTATTTACACTGCACACGTCTGCAGTGCATTACGGCTCCAACACGGTCACCAGAGCTGATGGCGTTCATTTTATTCAGTGCTTATGTTTATAGTAGCCACTCTGCGGGCTGCTTCACTAAAGATACATATCTACATCTCCTTTGATTAAAAATAATGGCTAGTGCGATGGTTGCAATATAGTAAACCAACCAACTGTCACAAATCCGGTTCATGGACTTCCGTCCAATTACCACCAGAGGTCACTCTTCCATTTTTATGACTCTCTCACTACACAGACTTTCACATGTCACCCCGGACTACATTTCCCAGCAGCCATTTCACTAATCACACGTTCACCTGAAACCAATCACACACACTATATAACACACACTCAGATCCTGTTCAAACTGCAGAGTATTGTTTAAGCATTTATGCTGTTTAGCGTAGCTACTTTACGGAGCCAGTTCCTTGTCCTTGTTTAAGTTTCTAGTTCTAGTTTCCTTATTCTAGTCAAAGTCTTGCCTCGCCTGTTTACTGATCTTCTGCCTGTGTATCTTGGATTAGCCCTTTGCCTTGCTTCTTTTGGACTGTGTTTGCACCTCGCCTGGACTATTGCTCATTTTTATTGTATTACCCCTCTTGTCAAGCCCTTTGGATTATGTTCGCCGTTGATCGACCTACGCCTGTTTATCGGATTACTCTTGTGTCTTGCCCTCAATATACCTGTTGCCAATGTCTGACCCTCGCCTGTTTCTGACCATTCTAATGAATAAAGCTTTGCAAATGGATCCGCACGTCTCTCGTCCCTGTCGACTCGTAACACCAACATTCGTCGCCATTACTTATCGTGAGCGGAATAAATGACCTTTTAGTCGCATAACATTGATTAATGGAAACGCTGTCATTTCGCAATAGCTTTTTTATTAACATTTACAAAATATCGCAAAAGTTTTGCGCAAATCTGTAATGGAAACCCAGCAATAGTGAACTACTTCATTTTTTTCACCAAGCCCATACACGAGTTCCATTCGGTTCAGTGACATTAGCTGCGATCCAATTGACAGGGTCCCTACACAATGTTCACTGCTCCCTACTCCCTAAGCTCGGGATACCTGTTGAAATGGACTTCGCTGACAATAATCGCTCATTTGGAACTCCCTGGAATGTCATCAAAGAAAGGCAATGATGGGGTCACGCAGATTATAATATAACATAAATACATATTGTAATTTATTTTATTTTAAAATGTAAATGCATATTAAATATATATACACAGTTATTATGTATCTAATAAATATAGTCAAAATGAACATGTTTAGACTGTTATCAGATTTGAGTGGTTTCATCTTTTGTGCTTTCTTTCCCACGCACAGTCTCGTAGTAACTCTCCTGAGGTAAATAAAGTAAAATTAAAAAATGACAGAGCCTCAGCTGTTTCTCGTCGGTTTTACTTAGTTTCACCTATTCATACAATACAATATGCAAATAAAACATTAATCTGCATAACCATTCAAAAATACTCTAATCTGAATAAGAATAATAACAACATTTATTGCAACCCGTCCACTGCAGACCCTTTTAAAAACTCTTTCAACGGCTTTGCTTTATCGTTAGTTCTGACTGGTGACGCGCACAATGACAGTTGGGTGATTTTCCCTCTCCACTTACTGTGAAGTGATGTATCAATGTTCCCTTATTCCTTATGCAGTGCCCTTCGAACTGAACATGTTTGTTCCCTTTGGATTGGAATCTCACTTAAGATGGAGGAATACCCTGTGAAGTCCACTTCGTTGTCCACTTATGGTCGAATGGAATGCACCTATTGTTTAAGATAAGTGCCAACAATATGGCCGACTTCGTGTCGTCACATTTTTCATGCACTTTCTTTACGATGCAATGCTCAGTAATTACATAAACTTATAGTTGTTCAAATAAATGAATATTTCTATAGACAATTATTATAAAATAACTAGACTGATCATCTTAAACAAGTCATATCCTGCGTGATTGAGTGATTAAATAGCATTATACTGTATACAAAAACGGGAGGTTAATCATAATAAATATAATGCAAGAATAAAAAAAAAATAAAAAAAATATTTAAATCAGTCCGATTATTCCTCTGGGAGTAACTTGAACAGCGTGCTGCTATTCATTAATCTCATGACTGGAAGCAGCGGCAGTGCAGACAATCACGTAGATCAGATAATGTTACACATTAAAATGCAGGATGACATACATGGTAGGGCATCGGTATAAATGAACAGTATATTATAAATATTGACGTTTATTGCGAAGTCCAACTAAATTAGTTTAATTTTCTTGGCTATTAATCGGAGCCGGATGTGACGAAATGCGAACTGTGATAAAGGCCTATTCCATTCCACACATAGCCACTGCATATAAGTAAAATATCATTAAAAAAATATGATATATGATATAATGTAATTTTCAAATGACAAAAACATACAAAATTACAAAAACTAATTAAAATTAAAGCAATAACATATAAATCAAAATATTAATATAAATCAAAATATTAACAAAAAGTATATCAGTGAAACTAATATTAAATTACACTATTACCTTGTCCAGTTGCTGATGCTCATTGCAGGATTGTGAGTATAATGTAATGTCATGGAATATTCAGCAAATAAACACGAAAAGAAAAGAAAAGTGATTAATCGTCACTTAACCTTAGAGCTCATGGTAAGCCTGTCTTAAAAGGTGTTTATATGATATTGCTAAAAATCTGTTTCTCTATGGAGAAAATGACTGGGATTTGAACTTCCTGAAGCCGAGAGTTGCGCTGTATTCCACAGATCCCTGTAAGAGAAAAACAACTCCCTGAAGTACTTCAGCTGTCCTTTGAGTTGTGCAGCATTTGATCACTGAAGGATCACATACTTCCTGACTTTCCCAACACAATCTCGACTGCCAGCCCTTTGCAAGAGACTCGCTGTACACAGACGTGCCATCTGATTTGAAGCAAATTAAATGCATTATACTTTTATTACAGCTGGCCTGACTTTAGCTGCAAACCTCGACTTTTCATTATGTTTCACTAAATTATTTAAACTGTAATAACTGTACTGTGGCATTAGACATCTGAATTATGGATGTGACTTCAGTGTCTTCAGCAGTAGCTTCTCATAGGCTCTCCTCCTCTTATGTATTTATATTTTTCCTCCCCGTAGCCATCAGTATCGCCTGAGGCCTCAAAGGGCAGTTCCTATGGAGACATATATCGTCTTTATTTACTGTCTTGATGTGCACAGTGTTATTGTTTTACAAATACCTCGGCAGAGAATGCAACTAGATCAAGAATAATCTTGAAATGCTTTGCTTCAAAATAAAGCCCAAACAGTGGATATAAAAAAGCTAATTATGGTGTAATATCCCCAGATGCATTTTGAAGCAAAATATATAAAGCTTCATTCTATTAAAACAGTCTGCTATTTTGCCTTTTTTTTTCTTAATTATTTTTTTTTTTATTTAGTCAAGTTAAATTAAGTGATATATGCCTATATGTATACACTGTAAAAAAAAAAAATCCTAATTTACGGAAAATAATACATTTACATTTTTTACAGTATTTTTCTGTAATTTAAAATTATGTTTAAAGCTATGTAAAATTACTAACAATATCTGTAAATTAACAACTTGACTGTTATTTTAAGGATTATATTATTAATGACAAATTACAGTAATTCTCATTTTTTATACGGGAAATTACATTATTTATACAGTATTTTTCCTGTTTTCATAAATTACATACAAATTCATATAAAATTACAAACAATATCTGTAAATTAACAACTTGACCATTATTTGAAGGATTATATCATTAATGACAAATTACAGTAATTCTCATTTTTTAATACGGGAAAATTACCTTATTATTTACGCAGTATTTTTTTCTGTTTTCTTAAATTACATACAAATTCATGTAAAATTACAGAAAATATCTGTAAATTAACATATTGACTGTTATTTTAAGTATTACTCCATTAATGGCAAATTACAGTATTTCTCATTTTTTTATACGGGAAAATTACTGCATTATTTATACAGTATTTTTTTTCTGTTTTCTTAAATTACATACAAATTCATGTAAAATTACAAACAATATCTGTAAATTAACAACTTGACTGTTATTTTAAGTATTGTTCCATTAATGACAAATTACAGTCATTCTCATTTTTCTACCAAAAAATTACTGTATTATTTACAGTATTTTTTTCTGTTTTCTTAAATTATGTACAAATTTATGTAAAATTGCAAAAATAATCTGTAATTAAATAATGTAGCTCATTAGATTAAAGGTTTATGTCCATACTGACAATGTAATGTTATTTTTTGTAATTTTAAAGTAAATCTGATTCGTTTTATATTTTGGTGTATTTTTACATTCAAACTCTGTAATTTTATATAGAACAGAAAATCAGCCTTAAAATCCACAAATCATGTAACTATGCAATAAAAAAATGTATTTTTATAAAGAAAAAATCAACCATTAAAGAGTGAGTGTATACAGTCAGTAAGAGAAACGCAACCTACGGACACATGTAATCACAAGAATTGATTGCAGAAATGTCAAAAAGCAGGACCACAGTAGTCCAAATGATGACGCGTTGCAGTCGCAGTCCTCTCTGGCGAAATATAATAGTTTAGTGTGAGAAGCAGGGCATAAATTAAGTTGTTAAACGCTGCAAATACTATCCCGATCCACTCCGTAAAGGCGCGCGTTTCTCATTCAAAACACGCATCACCGGAAACACGACATGTCGCAATCTATGAAGATGAGCAGTTGATATCGCTGCCGTAAAACTTGTTGTAAAACTTCTTAACGGCAAATGTTGAAACTGTTACTATAGCTACAGAGGAAGGAGATATATATCGCTGAATGGTTTGAATTTGGATCTGTTCCTCACACAAAGCATCACATGTATACCGAAGATCTGAATACAAATAAAATACTTTTATGATCATGTTATTTAATGCTTGTGCATGACAGCATATTAATAAAGTTATGTGCCCCATGGTAAACCAAACAAATATTGCATGATAATGGTTACATGATCTATATCTCTCTCTCTCTTTCTCTCTCTATCTATGCAAGGATTCTAAAAGTATTTGTTCTGAGAATAATATAGAATAATATAAAATATAATTAAATTATAATTAAGGGCAGTTGATGACTGATTTACTGAGTTGCTTAATTTTGAAATGATATGTTTCATTCTGTTTTGACTTGCTATTTCAAAGATTACATTTAAACAATACTACACTTCATAAAAATTTCTGATCATTTAACCATTATCATGCAATATTTTATTTATCTTGTTTATTAAGCTGTCAGACCACAAGCCTGATTTGGGCCACATGCAGGGGCGTGTCTACGTGGTGGCCAGGGGTGGCACCGGCCCCCCCTGAAATTTGACCGGCCACCCCAGGTGCCCACCCACCAGATGGCTTGCCATAGGCTTGTTTTTAGTAAATTTCTAAATGTAGGCGGTTTCTATAGTGTGATCTTAATGACAATGTCGAGAGCGCATAATGTTACGCGATCCATGTGCGCGAGGACGAATCTCTCCACTCCCAGGATTTCCTTCAGTCACACAAAACTGGACGTGTGCTTTTAACATACATCGTTACGTAAACACGGTTTTCCCGGTTAAATTTGAAAATACACTGTTGCAGTGTGTGCCGCTGATCGGCTTCTGCAGTCTGCTTCGGTCAGTCCTCTAGTAATGGCTTTTACATGGATTATTTTACGTCTGACTGTTTAATTCATATTTTGAGCCAGTTTGGGTTGTGGGATGACGATTGAGGAAAAATAAATGCGAATATGGACACAGACTTCTACCAGCGGCTAACAGACATGCAAACTGCAAAAGGTAAGTAAGTACCTTATATAATGTTATATAATACAGTTACATCAAGATACAGTGCATTGAAGTGAGATGCTAATCGCGATTACACATCTCAATGTCCTACCAATGTGTGTTACTGTGTTTTGTTAGTATGAGCTAATACTGTTAGTTGCGGCTGGGCGATATATGACCGTGTTGTGGCGATCATATGAAGCGCAATATATAAACTCAGCACAGTACTAAAAGTTATTGACACTTTGATAAAGAAACGTGCATGAATGAGGAATAAATAGCAGTATGCGTGTGGTGATGAAATAAGTGAAGGACAATAGACACAGAAAGCCGTGCCTCACTTGAATGGTCAAAATACCTGTCATCTCAAAATTCACTTGATTTAAACACAGTCGCTAACGTTTGGAGTCAAGATTAACATTTAGGTGGAATCCCGGTGACGTGTCAGTATACTGGATCTGTGCATTTTGTTCTTAAAGCAGCAGTACAGCAGTATAATTTAGCCTAACGTTACCTGCAGTCGGTCATAATTTTAATCAAACAACAAAATACTAAAGAGAAAATCACAATGTATTTAACTTACCTTTGTTCTATTGCATTAGTCCTATTGTTTGTAATTTGCTATTTTGATCTTATGTTTAATAAAATAACAAAAATAACTGTATTGTGATATATTGTTATTGTGAAATAAAATTTCCTATATTGTGAAATAATATGGTCATATCGCCCACCCATACTGTCAGCTAGTTTTAAGATCAAACTCAAAAAGTGAAGGAACTTTGAAATGAGTAATCTGAGAACACTGTCATGTAAACTCATTTGACAGAGAGGACCTGAAGTCATGATTCTTGGATTCCTTGGAGAAGAATACTGTATGTAAACCAGGATTTTGGATCAACTGTGAAGATTTTGTATGGAGCTGGTGAGTACATTTTTGCAAGCCCATGTCTCTGTCAGTAAGTAGATAGTGTTTTATTAAACAAATTGATATTAATTTGTTTGTGTGTGTGCTTCCCCCTCATGATCCAGAAGTTTTGAGAATGAAAATCTTCTACCGCATGATCTTCTGAGGAAGTGAGTATTCATGTCTAACATTAAGCCATACTAACATTAATTTATTTTTAAAGGAATGTTCACAGTATTTTTCTTCCCTTTGTTCTATTGCATTAGTCCTATTGTTTGAAATTTGCTATTTTGATCTTATGTTTAATAAAATAACAAAAATAACTGTATTGTGATATATTGTTATTGTGAAATAAAATTTCCTATATTGTGAAATAATATGGTCATATCGCCCACCCATACTGTCAGCTAGTTTTAAGATCAAACTCAAAAAGTGAAGGAACTTTGAAATGAGTAATCTGAGAACACTGTCATGTAAACTCATTTGACAGAGAGGACCTGAAGTCATGATTCTTGGATTCCTTGGAGAAGAATACTGTATGTAAACCAGGATTTTGGATCAACTGTGAAGATTTTGTATTGAGCTGGTGAGTACATTTTTGCAAGTCCATGTCTCTGTCAGTAAGTAGATAGTGTTTTATTAAACAAATTGATATTACTTTATTTGTGTGTGTGCTTCCCCCTCATGATCCAGAAGTTTTGAGAATGAAAATCTTCTACCGCATGATCTTCTGAGGAAGTGAGTATTCATGTCTAACATTAAGCCATACTAACATTAATTTATTTTTAAAGGAATGTTCACAGTATTTTTCTTACATGTTTTTAGTTTGTTTTAATCCCAGATAAAACAGGTGTCTTCTCACAATCTTTTTTCTTTTTTTACCCCCAGCTGATCCAGCTGATTACTGGCAATTTGGAGGAGGACTGCTCTTTACCTGCTGTGTCTGTCACTTCTGGAGCAGAGTCATGGACCTTTTGTTGTATGTTTTGGTTTTACTAATTATTACAGTAATATAGCTAGAATTCAGAATTAAAATACATATGTTTGTCTACATATATTATCAGAGCTATGGTGCCCAAAATGATTAGAACACTAGTATTTTCAGCAGCTAAAAATGGTTTTAAGTTAGTTATTTCTATCTTTTGCTGTAATGTGTCAGTTGCAAATATCAGTTTACATTCCCAAACATTCATTTTGCCATTCATTGTAATAATCCAGTGAGATTTTTGTCTGACAGCAGCCAGTGCTCCACACAGAGATCTGATCTGATCATCATCCAGTCTGTCTGGAATGACATGAAGAAACAGAAAAAACTGAGACAGACTAAAATACGTTGCCACAGTTCTTCTGAATTTAGTCTGTCTCAGTTTTTTCTGTTTCTTCAGGTCATTCCAGACAGACTGGATGATGATCAGATCAGATCTCTGTGTGGAGCACTGGCTGTTGTCAGACTCCTTGTGCAAACAAAAATCTCACTGGATTATTACAATTAATGGCACAATGAATGCTTGGAAATGTAAACTGATATTTCCTACTGACACACTACAGCAGAATATAGAAATAACCAACTTAAAACCATTTTTAGCTGCTGAAAATACTAGTGTTCTAATCATTTTGGACACCACTGTATATGGAGCCCACAGGAGTCAATAGAATATTGTGGATTAATATAAAACGTATGTGGAAAATACAAGATACAAAGGTATCAGCAAACAGCACAAATTGTTTCTTTCTCCACCCATCTCAAAGGTAAAATTGACCTCATCACGAGAGTAACCTTAACAGATAAGATATAAATGCCTTTTTGTTTTTTGAGTTATTGAATTCCTCCTGGGGCTCTGAAGAACTGTTTATGAAGAATTAATTGATAATGTAAATTTACATCTGAATAATAAAACTATTTTAGGATCAATCTTGACAGTCTTGTAGATATATCGGTTTTGTATTTCTTCAGTTTTAAAGGACTAGTTCAATTCCAGAATAAAAATTTACTCACCCCCATGTCATCCAAGATGCTCATGTCTTTCTTTTTTCTGTCAAAAAAAAAAAAAGGTTTTTGAGGAAAACATTCCAGGATTTTTTCCGTTGGGGTCCAACGGGTTGAAGGTCCAAATTTCAGTTTCAATGCAGCTTCAAAGCGCTGTACGCTGTAAAAAAAAAAAGGTAAATGACTGGCAGCTACGGCTGCCACACAAAAAAACGTAAAATATCATAATTGAAACAAGGAAAAATCTGTAAAATATTTTTTTTTTCTGTAAAACCTTTCATGAAAATTTCGTAAAATTATTGTTTTTGCACTTTATTTAAATTAAGATATTTTACTTTAATTTTAAATTTTTTGTTTGGCAGCCGTAGCTACCAGTCATTTACCATTTTTTACAAGTCTTTTTTTTACAGTGCAGGCAAGTGAAGAAACTTTAAATTATACAAAGTGTATACCTTTATGTATTGAATTGTTTGTTTGTATTGTGGATTAAATAATTTTTAATTAAATTATTAGTGTAGAGTTGTTAAATGTTGCATAGCCCTTTAAGGTTGGTGCTGTGTGTGAGTGGGCGGGCAATTCGGGTGTCGAGGGCAGGGACACAGGCAGATAGAGGTGCACGGAGTGAGTAATAAACTACAGGTTCTGTTGTGCAACTACATCTTGTATGATATCAGTTCTTGACACAATCGACAATTAGTAATGTGTGTATGTATATATATATAATGGTAATTTTAGATGACCTTTTGGATGTATTTAATTATAAAACTCTTTATAATCTACAATAATATTAAACATTTCTTTTTTTTTCACAACAGTCACCCTGCAATTCTGGTACGCATACATTGTGTGTGAATTTACGCATGTTATATTGTAAGCATCATTAATGACCCCTTGTGTTTAATAAAGAAACAAACAAACAAACAAAAAGATTGATTAAGGAAATTAAAGAATGATTTAATAAAAAATGAGTGATTAGTAATTGTCTTTAATTGGCCTGATTAGCTAAGCCCTCCATAAAACACTTCTTATTTAGTGATACAGTATTGCATGATTTGTAGATTATATATAGTTAACACTTTGCATAAACATTTGCAATTAGTTTTTAAAATATATCATTACATTGTTCAGGACTCTACACTTGCATTTATTTATAGGAGCACTTGTGCTCCTTTATCACGCTCACTAGGGGTGACAATAGATGTAGTAACAAAATGCAGATACTTGGTTCACTAGAACGAGACAATGTTTTAATACTTTTAAGAAATTTTCAAATTACAAAATATTTGTCTTTTAATCACAAAAAGTAAAACAATGCAGTTGTATTTTGAAATGTTTGAACTAATCTAGGGCTTAACTAATGATTATTTTGCTAATCAAATAATCTACTGATTATTTTGACAAGTGAGTAATCTGTTTTTTTTTAGTAATATAAATAGAACTAAGTGAAAAGCAGGCTTTAATATGACTATAGTTATATATAAAGTAACGACGAGGCAATAATAATTGGCCTCAAATAAAGTATCAAAACCACTTAAATGGTTTTATTGAACAACATTGTTAAATACATAATGTAATATGACTATATTATAACAAATACCTGCGGCGCCAACGGCCTGGTGATGTTTCATGTATTTCAACATTTAAATCCATTTAATTTTAATATTTGGCCACATGCAAAGTCAGAAACTTTTATTTTGAAATTGTGATGTACAATAAATCACATGTTTAGAAATATGTTGATGTATTCTCCTGTGTTGGCATAGGTACATACATTCTTTACTGGTAAATTACCGTTAAGATATCATGTGTGAACAGGACCTTTTAAAAAATACAGGAAAATGCATTCTGGCAATCATATCGTTCTTATGGAGATGACATGATTACTCTGAGCTATTTACAAAGCTCCGCTGCTTTTTTAATAGCTTTTCTATGTAAATATGACGCTAGATGGAAATCTTTGACCATTGCTCCTCACAGCTTTTTCAATGTGTTGCGCTCGAGACCCAGGCTTCTTTTCCATTCATTAGCTGCAACTCTGCAATAGAGACAGAGCGCATTTAGGCCACGCCCACACCGGGGGTGAAAACAATCCAACGCTCTTCATTGGCTGTCTATTGTGGGAAGCTACCTCCTTGTTATCTCTGACTTATAACAAAAAAACAGAGCAATGTCTAAAAGCTGCTATGTGACAAGGTGTACAGTAAACAAGCTAAAAAAGCCAGAACTACGTTTTTGTAAGCTGTCAACCCAAAAAACGAGTGTTTAGGACACAAATAGTTGTAGATGTCAGGGTATTTCATGTTGGGCCATTCAGTTGGATCATTTCTCAAACAAAAGGAAGGTAAGGAAAAGGGGCACTGACAATAAAGACCAAAAAATTTAGTTTCTCATGTTTCCTTCCAGTGGGCGCGGTTCTCAGAGTAATATGACACGTTGCGCTCTACTTTTGTGTCCTAAACGCTATTTTTTTTGGGTCGACAGCATATAAAAACGTAGTTCTGGCTTTTTTAGCTTGTTTACTGTACACCTGTACAACTTGTCAGCGAGCCATGCGCCATGGCCAATGATTTTAATCAGGGATATTGCTTGTTCAATATCGTGGTAATGAAGAGAATATTCTTTGAGTGGGATAAGAATATTGATGCTTGGAAACGGGGAGTTATGAGGTGCTGAGAGATCAATTATCGTGCGTTTTTTCCCTAAGAATTTCCTGGTAGCTACGCCGATGGGGCTGATACGAAAATGCTCAAATGTTTCGAAGGGGCCGATCATGAAATCCGACTTGATTTCCTTTTTGATTAGTTCGTCTACTACTTCAGGCTCCGCTAGAGCAGATTGGAGATTATCGCAGACAATGTTTTGGGATGTTTTAGGCCAGACAATAGGTAATTTGAAAAGTTATAGTCAGGGAAATGGGATGATTCCTCAGCCAGGCAAGAAATATTCACGGGAGTCGAAAGATTTACAGATTTCAGCACTGGACATACTGCACGGGCTTGTGCACCACCACAATAGATAAAAATGTGCAGATAGCGTTGTCTAGGGCATTTTCCTTTATTGAAGTTGTTGCATAATTGCCTGTTTGCTGCAACATTTGTGATTCTACTATTCAAATCTCTACCGAAAGAGTGATCCTTTCTGGTAGGTCGTGGAACATAGCTCGTAGATTTAATCGGGTTCTGATCGGGACAGGGCGGAATTGAGGGATTAATTTGAGGGCATGACGTGGTAGCGTGATTGACAGATCTGCAAATAGTGCATGAAATGTTTCAGCAACCGAGAAAAACTCTGTTATGGAGATCAGTGTCCAAGGTGCCCCAATAAGGACACTGGTTCCATTGTGAGACACGTAAGGGCACATTTATCAGAAAACAGTTTATGATAAGTATATAAATGGCTACCCCCATAAGACAGCACGAGCTCAGCTATGATGGAGAGATAATTGTTTAGCTTGCGGCGTCTATGGGAAAAGCGGAGCATATAATTTCGGTATAGCGGCTGAATGCGAAACAAAATTCAGCCAATGATTGAACACGTGAAGAACTCTGCATATCGTTTTTTTAAAGTTACAGATATATCACCGTAGTCCACCTGGCGATTGGACTCTACAGGAGGAAATAAGAACAATAAAGAACCCAAATCCACATCCGCACCTGCTAGGATTTGGGCTCTGATATTGTTCGGCACTGGAGGAGGTTCTGATGTGACAGCATTTGGCGGAGCTGGTTGTGGAGTTGCTGTGAAGAGAGAGAAAGGAGAACGAGCATGTAGAGGATTACTCAGAGGGAAGTGAGCCGGTGCAGCGGCCACTTGCGGCGGCATCCTCATGCAAAATTCGGCCCCCGGGATGGATGGAGGAGTGAGAAAAGGTGAAGAGGGAGGGACAGGAAAGGAAGAAAAGACGTCAGAACTTGAGCTGCTAGCAGAGGCATCCTCACGCTAGGGTGGGCGCTTGGGGCTGAAAAATACTGATAGGGAAAAGTGTAAGATGTAGGAGGAAAAGGAAAGGTTTGAGAAGCTTGCATTACAGGTGGTTGAAGCATGTGGTGTAGTGGTGGGAGGAGCTGCAGGAAAGAGTTGAGCAGGAAGAGTTAGACGCCCATCCGCGACGGGCTCTGGGGTGAGGCCCAGGCTCGCTGAAGACTCGGGGGAAGGATCTGGTACTGCGTGGGAGGAAGGTTGAGTAGCTGCCGGACGCAAGGTCGAGGCCTGGTGGGCCTTGCTCGCTTGAGCAAATGAGGTGGAAGCTGTAGGAGAAGGTTGAGTAGATTGCAAAGAGATGTACAGATTGAATAATTCTGCTTTATTTAATCTTCTTGAAGATTTGACATCCACATTTATCAGGGCTTGTCTTAGTCTTAAATTTTCCTATATCAGGGATATTTGGATGAACAGAAGTGGGAGTTGACGAGGAAGAAGGTGGTGGGTGTTTCACCGAGAGGAGGGTCTTCAGCGTCTTGGTGTGCGTGGAGTGGATCGTGTGAGACGGCGTACCCTATTTGAGGACAGGGGCTCAATGATGTTGACCTCTGGAGAGGGCTTATTCCTTGGGATGGTGGTTTGCGATGGAGACTCGGAAGGGACAAAAGAATCATCGTCAGAAGGGAAGAGCTCTATCTCGGACATGACGGCATAGGGCAGGGCCAAATGCTGTGAAACTTGTCGTGGGACAAAGGCGAGAGACTGCTATATATACCGACTTTCTCTTGCGCTGATTGGATGATTACCTGAATGTGCTCCTCCCAAACTTTGTTACATAAATCTTCAAATAATAAAAATGCAATGGCTGTAGAAATTGTCGTTAATTATTAATTTGGGCACAGATATGTTACGGGTAATAATATGATCAAAAGGTCATTGCAACAAATGATTTTTAAGTCAGTTTAATAAGTTGTAATGACTTTCACAGTCCTTATTGTCACAGGCTTAGGATTTTTTTGAATGCATTTTAATGAATATACAAATTAATACAATGAATTTAATGTATTTTTTGTTACAAAATTTTTATGTATTTTTTTTTTTTTTACCTACTTCCCACGGTAATGCTTCTACTGTCTGATTTTATAATAAGCTAGTTAAAGGCAGAGACTTATTTTTTGTTACAAAATTTTTATGTATTTTATTTTTTTTACCTACTTCCCACGGTAATGCTTCTACTGTCTGATTTTATAATAAGCTAGTTAAAGGCAGAGACCTGCCCTAGCCTCATGCTCTCTTAATAGTGTAGGAGAGACACAAGGAGTGAAGATGGAGTCAAGAGGTGAGTTTATATGCTGGAAGTGTGAAAAGGCTATCCTTGAAAAGAGCCTTTGAACCTGATCAAGAGGTGGCCAGGTGGTGAATAGCAATCACAAGCCTCTCTGGGAAAATACCTGTCATATTAATTTCCATTCTGCACCATTTGATCAGTTACCATGAAGATTAACTTAAAGCATTCCTGGAAAATCATCAACCTCAATCATTTACAGTCGGGCATGGTTCTATATGGCATTTGCTGTATATAGTAGTTTTTACTACAAAATCAAAATGAAAAATCAAATCACCACTATATATAAGTAAAATATTATATAGTAAGTCAAATATGACATAATGCCACTTGCCCCCAAAAAAACAAACAAAAAAAACTATATATATATATATATGTATATATCACTAGCAAGGACCATGCCACACTGCAAATGTAGGGAAGTAATCTTTATTGTATAAATATAGGGATTAATGGGGAAGGGAAGGATGGGAAAAGGGGAAGGGATGATAACAGGTTGATTTGGGCATCTGATGTTGGTAGCCCAGAGAGACTCAGGATGGGGGTATTGTCTCGGTTGTGTGCCACCTGTGGAAACAGTTTATTGATAGGAGAAGGTTCTTGTTTTCACAGACCTTTAATGAGCATGGAAGTATACGAATGGGAGATGGATGGACAGATGTTGCCATTTGTTAGTTTGTAGAATAAGTTGATTCCTGATAAGTAGGTTTGGATAGAGCAGACGTTTTTTTAGAAGGGAATGAGCGTGGGTGATGAAGTTGCAGATGGACGGAATGTCGGTTGAAGGAAAAGCAAGCTGATAGTAGGTATGATAAGCTTAGAAGCAATTCCAACTGGTTAAGTATGCTGAAAGCATGCTCGGGGCTAGACAATTGAGAATGGCTTCATGGGAGGTGTCTGAAAGACTTCTAATCAGTGGAACTGGAGTTGGATAAATGTCAGATTCTGGAGCCAAGAACCTGAATTTCTGAAAAGAAAAATGAGATAATGAGTCGGCTATGGCATTAAAATGTCCCAGTATGTGATCAGCTCTGATAAGGAACTGGAGTTGAGCGGAAATTAGTGTAAGTTTGCACATGAATGGCATGATAACTGCTGAACGTGATCTGCCTTTATTTATCATTTCTACTACGGCTGTGTTATCTGAGTGGATAAGTATTGATTTCCTGGACCATTCGTGCCCCCAAAGGATGGCAGCTATAATTATGGGGTATATTTCATAGAGTGCTGAAGAAAAGACGCCTGACTGTGAGCTGAGAGAAGCAAACTCAGTGAGCCATTTGGAGGTGAACCAGTGCCCTCCTTAGTAGCCACCAAAACATATGGAGGGTGCGGCATCAGTATACAGTTGAATGTCATCGAGGTTGGTGAGATGTTTGTGGTAGAAAAAGGAGATGCCGTTCCACGATGAGATACATTGTTCCTAGAGGAACATTTCCATTTTGCACGCATCGTCTAACATGGCTCTGCCATGGAGAGATGGGATGGCGGCGGATTTTGACAGAAGATTTGACACAAATGGTTTTCCTTGAGGGATTATCCGAATGGCGTAATTGAGGTGGCCTAGAAGGGCTTGAAGCTGTCGCTTTGTGCAACTGTCTGCTAGTAAGAAGTTGGAGAGAAGCAGTGTGATGTGATGGATTTTTGTGAAAGGCAGAGATGCTTGAAAGGAAACTGAATCAAGAGTGATGCCTAAAAACTCGATGGAGGTGCTAGGCCCGGAGGTTTTCTCCTGTGATAGGGGGACGCCGAGTTCTGTTTAGATTTTAAAGAGGGTGGAGAGCCCTGGTCATGGTGGTGCTGATGGAGGTGTAACTGCTAGAAAGTCATAGAGAAGGTGGATGACGTAAGGGAGTCTGTGATTATTAAGAAGAATCCAGCATAGTGCTTCTGAAAGAGACTCAAGGTGCTGCTGCAGATAAGCGGTTAAATACTGATGTTTTCCGAGAGGAAGATGGTTGAGGTTTGAGGGGGTGATAATAGAGCAAGCTGACGCTGGAAGAGAGGGTTCTACACAAAGATCCCACAAAATTGATGATTGGGCTGCGAACACTGTGAACGTAGAGTTGCGGAGACAGGAGAAGGACGATGAGCTGCTGAAGCTGGCTGAATAGGTGGCACGGCTGTGGCTAATGAAAAGGGGGTATTGTTAGATGGAATGATGTATGGATGTTGAGGGAGGGAAGGGACAAAGGACAGGCCAGTTAGATGTAGAATTGGAGGTTGAGGAAATCCAGATTTCCCAGCATAAAGTAGAGTCTCTTGGGGAGCTGGATGGGGTATCTAGACTGGAGGGATAGTAGCAGGAGGCAAAGAAGGAACAGGAGCCGTATTATGGTGTAGGAAGGGTAGAGGAATGGATGATTGGATGAAAGGGTGTATGTGAATGGGAATTTTGATTAATTTGTGAACACAGAGACGAGAAGAAATATGACATTATTTGAGTGAAATCAGATGAAGCTAGAGTAGGTGGAATTACGACTTGTCACCCGCCAGGGTGAGCTGGTGCTGCTGTCTGAAGCTGTGGTGGAGGGAAATGGAGCGTGACATCACGGGTGACTGGTTTTCGGATTCCGGATGTGTTGACGGACGAGCGTGAGTTGATGTGGAGGTTTTGGTGGATGCTATGTATAGATGGAATAGTCTTGGCTTATTATCTAAACCAGTGATCTTCACTATTTTTTTCACAAGAGCCGCACTTATAGGACAAAGTTAATAGGAGAGCCACTTTTACTGCAAAGTATGAAAAGTTACATCCAGTCATAAATAGCATGTCTGCTTCTCAATCTGTCATCCCTGAACATACAATATGCAATGCAATACAAAGGGGTTTATTTTTAAAAGTTATTTAAAGTTATTTGCTTCTACATTAGCCCATCATGTATCAAACCATAAGAGCACATTCGGCGTTAAGAGCTGGAAAGATTGCCAAAACAACTCCGCAGTGAGTTAACGTCATGGACGTTAGGGCAGAGCAAGTTTAAATATCTTTCTAGTCTATATTTCCATCTTGTAATTCCGCTGTTTTGGGTATTTTTAAAATATAAATTATTTATAATAGAGCAGACACTGACTGTTGTTCATGTATTTATGTTCTCATTTAGCGAGACAGCAGACGCTGAAAACACTGCGCTTGAAGTGGATGCCTTTGCTTTTGAGTGTGTGTTGAAGTCGAGCCACGGTCCAATTTGTGATGTTGTCTTCGGTTCTGGGGCACGCATGGCGAGATTGCTGGATACAGCAATCGGGAGTTGTGTGCTGGTGAAGCAGCTGACGAGGAGAGCGAGAGGCCCAGTTTCTACGTCTGCGTTGAGTATGGCTGTCTCTATTTGTGGATCTTGATGCTGGAAATGAGGGAGCCTGGGATCGATCTGCGGTTGCAGAGTTTCCTTGAGGGCTATTAGAGCGAGAATGCTCGCGAGGTCGAGGAATGTGTACAGCTGATCGCAAGCGTTGGGAAGTACGGCTCGGGTTGGAATGCTGAGACTCCCGAACCTCAGTTGACTACTTAACTCCCTATATATATATATCTCTCAATTAATAATGCAATATACAGTGCTATTGAACGCTAATATACACAAATATATATAACACAAATATATACATATATATATAGATATATATATAGTTGCGAGCAAGCGGCAAATTCAAACGAGAGCGAGTCCGCGATACCAGGATGACATAATTAAATAATTGTATACCATTTTGAATCGAGTTTTTATATTTTATTAGCTAAACAAATGCAAAGCTTCCACCAAGAAAAAATAGTTGAAGCAAGAGTACAGTGCAGACTGCTGTTACCCGCATGAGCCTGTGTTATTAGCTTTTACCGGTTGTTATCAAGGGATAGCATACCTCGGAATGTCGCGACTGACCAATCAGAATCAAGTATTCCACAGAGCCGTGTAATAATATAATATAATATATACTTCTATACATTATACATTACATGACTCTAGGTAATTGCTCATTTATGCATGTTTTTATTTCATAGCATTTGATTAATTTTCAATTTTCATGTCACTACTTAAAAATCCAGGTCACACCATTTGGATTTCAACAACTTAAAGGTTTGGGTCTTTCATCTGCAAAATCAGATCTTAAGCACGACTGAAGAAATGTGTTGCTGGTCCACAAGGCTATGTGGGCAAATTGCACTGGCATCAAGACCTCCACGCTTAAGGGTGTGCAGTTTACTGCAATTCCCCCTCGCATGTGCTGTGAATACTGACAATGCTGATGAACCTAAACTTTTCATAAGAGAAAATATGTCTGGATGACAAAAGAACACTGGCTATTCAAAGATCAAAAAGGAAATTGTATTTCAAAATGATATATGCAAGACTGACATACACTAAACTGGCCTAAGAAAAAGATTAGGCTTAAATAATTTGTGATTAATTTAAACTGCAATAGCAATGCCCTGAGCCATGAAGAACTAGATCCATCTAGACAGAGGATCTAGGATTGCAAAGTGACGCTAAAACACATAAAAAACAGCTATAATGAGAAACATACAGAAATATACAAACACAGACGCAAATAATCAAGTACTCGAGGGGACGATAGAGTTACCTTGAAATACCTGCAAATTTATAGGGCAGAGTTGATGTACAATGATGTACTACCAACCTGAAAAGTTTATCTTTTGCATTTGTAAACAGTTTTGCGTAGACAATAACATTGTCAAAATGATCCCCATTCACATGGATTCATGTTGCGGTGTTACTTTGTAGAGAAACACTGAACACGTAATATGCATGTGCATAACATCACAGTTTTTACAGATCAATGATTTTTATGGTTTACACGGAGACAATACCAGTATCGTTTTCAAAAACTTGCACGTTGAATCCCATTTTCAAAAGTTTGTGTTTTCAGGACCCTAAAACACTGTTGTCGTGTTAGTGAACTGGATGTTTTCTATTTTTAGTTGAAAATTGGTGTCATGTAAACAGCCCCTATATCTCGCAATTCTGTTTTTTGTTTTTGTTTTTGTTTTTTTTCTTCTTTGCTACAAAATAAAAATAACAATGTAATTGTGTCTAATTATCTTATAATTCTGACTTTTTGTCTTGCAATTACAAGTTTATAACTCATAATTCAGACTTATTGTCTCAGAATTGTGAGTTAATATTTTGCAATTACATTATATTTTGACTATTTTTTCTCAGATTTTCTGTTTTCAGTCATAAAAAAATCAAATAGTCAAGAAACTCAATGCACTGTAATAGGCATAATTTTATACCATAACAGTTTATTAAATAATATACAAATATTTTGACATTGACTCTAACACTATATATTATTTGTTTGTTTGTTTGTCTATTTGTCAAGTACCTTAAAAACCCTTGTCTCCTCCATCTGGTACACTACTTCTATTGAATTTACAGTTATTTATTGAATTTTTCAGGGTTTAGCATCAGTGCAATATCAAACAAAGAAACAATAAATAAATGCTATAAATCATTTTGAAAAGACAGCTTGCCCCTTGCTTTGAATTTAGAAAATATGAAAACATATGTTCAAAAGTGTTATTGTATACCATTTTGAATCGAGTTTTTATATTTTATTAGCTAAACAAATGCAAAGCTTCCACCAAGAAAAAATAGTTGAAGCAAGAGTACAGTGCAGACTGCTGTTACCCGCATGAGCCTGTGTTATTAGCTTTTACCGGTTGTTATCAAGGGATAGCATACCTCGAAATGTCGCGACTGACCAATCAGAATCAAGTATTCCACATGGCCGTTTCATAAATTGCGATATATTGCGTCACCAAATTAATTTTCATCCTTCAAGTCACTACTTAAAAATCCAGGTCACACCATTTGGATTTCAACAACTTAAAGGTTTGGGTCTTTCATCTGCAAAATCAGATCTTAAGCACGACTGAAGAAATGTGTTGCTGGTCCACAAGGCTATGTGGGCAAATTGCACTGGCATCAAGACCTCCACGCTTAAGGGTGTGCAGTTTACTGCAATTCCCCCTCGCATGTGCTGTGAATACTGACAATGCTGATGAACCTAAACTTTTCATAAGAGAAAATATGTCTGGATGACAAAAGAACACTGGCTATTCAAAGATCAAAAAGGAAATTGTATTTCAAAATGATATATGCAAGACTGACATACACTAAACTGGCCTAAGAAAAAGATTAGGCTTAAATAATTTGTGATTAATTTAAACTGCAATAGCAATGCCCTGAGCCATGAAGAACTAGATCCATCTAGACAGAGGATCTAGGATTGCAAAGTGACGCTAAAACACATAAAAAACAGCTATAATGAGAAACATACAGAAATATACAAACACAGACGCAAATAATCAAGTACTCGAGGGGACGATAGAGTTACCTTGAAATACCTGCAAATTTATAGGGCAGAGTTGATGTACAATGATGTACTACCAACCTGAAAAGTTTATCTTTTGCATTTGTAAACAGTTTTGCGTAGACAATAACATTGTCAAAATGATCCCCATTCACATGGATTCATGTTGCGGTGTTACTTTGTAGAGAAACACTGAACACGTAATATGCATGTGCATAACATCACAGTTTTTACAGATCAATGATTTTTATGGTTTACACGGAGACAATACCAGTATCGTTTTCAAAAACTTGCACGTTGAATCCCATTTTCAAAAGTTTGTGTTTTCAGGACCCTAAAACACTGTTGTCGTGTTAGTGAACTGGATGTTTTCTATTTTTAGTTGAAAATTGGTGTCATGTAAACAGCCCCTATATCTCGCAATTCTGTTTTTTGTTTTTGTTTTTGTTTTTTTTCTTCTTTGCTACAAAATAAAAATAACAATGTAATTGTGTCTAATTATCTTATAATTCTGACTTTTTGTCTTGCAATTACAAGTTTATAACTCATAATTCAGACTTATTGTCTCAGAATTGTGAGTTAATATTTTGCAATTACATTATATTTTGACTATTTTTTCTCAGATTTTCTGTTTTCAGTCATAAAAAAATCAAATAGTCAAGAAACTCAATGCACTGTAATAGGCATAATTTTATACCATAACAGTTTATTAAATAATATACAAATATTTTGACATTGACTCTAACACTATATATTATTTGTTTGTTTGTTTGTCTATTTGTCAAGTACCTTAAAAACCCTTGTCTCCTCCATCTGGTACACTACTTCTATTGAATTTACAGTTATTTATTGAATTTTTCAGGGTTTAGCATCAGTGCAATATCAAACAAAGAAACAATAAATAAATGCTATAAATCATTTTGAAAAGACAGCTTGCCCCTTGCTTTGAATTTGGAAAATATGAAAACATATGTTCAAAAGTGTTCAAAAAAAAAAAAATATATATATTTTTTTTCCCCACGTGGTTCATTTTGGCGTGTGATTGGTGTCCAATATAGTTGTCTAAAACTCTCAGTGATTGAGAAATATACAGTATTTCCTGAGTTATTTATTTTACTCAGGCTTTCATCGATTTTCAGACCAGGCTTACATGCACATTGTCTCTTGATTTAAAGGTCATGCCCTACAAAGAGTGAAGTAGTGAGACCACATGCTGCCATTCCAGTTTAGCTGATGACACTCACAGGCATTGATTCGTGGTGAAGAACATGAGGCAGATGAATCCTGGAATGAATCACACTTAGAGCTGCATTAGAGAATTAGGTGGAACAGCGAACATGAAGTTTACTAAATTAATCAGAGATTAAATAGTTATGACCTTTTCATTTTAATATTCTCTGTATCTCAGGAATTAGCATTGTGATGAAATGTTTTGCCATTCTTTCATATCTATATCGATGCGGAGGTGATGATGTTAGCGGTCCACATTGATGCATGTCAAACTTTAATACTGTCTTCATGTTTTTGTAGCCTACAGAAAATGTGGAGCAAAAATCACAGATGCATGGATGACACAAAAGAAAAAAAAATCACACACATTAGAAGGTTGCTGGTTTGAGCCCCATAAGGCTGTTATAAATCGAGCTCACAATGACAAACACACATCTAGGTATGTCAAGTTTTGAAAAATCTAAAGATTATGTACTCGTTATGCTGGTAACAGTGGGGAGAAGAGCAGGAATCCGTTCCAACAGCCTTGAACACAAAGCGCTGTAGGACGCTGATCTCCTCGAGCACCAAAGGGTCCTAAAATCTGGAACACGTAGATGTGACCCTGGAGTAGGTGCAGAAGGTCCTTAGCCTGGAACACGCAAGCAAAAACTACCTTGAAGTGAAGGTTGCTCGCTGGAGCTTAACCTTGTTGCAAATGTCTGTTTGTCTTCTGCCTCTCTGGGCTAGAGACTCAGAACTTGGTCAATATGCTTTGTCTCTCTAAGATGGAGACTCAGGATGTGTTGCATCTGTGGTTGTCTCACTGAATGATGACTCTGAGTGTAGAGTGTCTCATTCCTCGTAGGCTGGAGGCTCAGAACGTGGTTGTATCTGTTGCTGCCTCAAAGCTGGAGACTCGGTGGACATGGCTCACTCAATAGACATTAGAGAATTTTGTTTCTGAGGCTTGTGTCAAATAAATGTGAATTTTTATCAGTCATGTTTCCTTTGTGTTTTTTAATTCAGTTAACCTTTACATCATGTTTTGTTATGCACAGTTTAATATTTTTTCATGTTTTCGACTGAACTTCAACAAAAGATTGGAGGTAGTTTGAGGTAAAAGAATAAGAAGCAATGCTAAATTTTCATCTTCATAACCAGCAGCACAAATATCACTCAGATGAGTCGTGCCGAAGGCTGAGCTTGATGCCGTTTTCACACCCTTAAAGCACAGCGTGACATGAACTTTAATGACCCTGTTGTTCAAATACTAGTCTCACCTCGCTGTATAAATATTATTATCACTGTGAATATGACGCATAGGCTTTCATATGGATAGTTAGATATGATTAAATCAGTAGGGTTGTGAACATGCATAAAAGCACATGGAAGGTAGCCAACATATTCTTTGTGCATTTTCATACATCTTTGCAAGTTCTCATTGGATGATGTTCATAGTGCTGTACTTGGACATGAAGAATCACATGTAGCTACACATTACAGCTCGGTTTCACTCAGACCAAATTAAATCATGAATAGTTTGTGTTTCAAATGTCTACAAATGAATCAAAGTTGCACTCAATATTCTAATGTTCATCAAATGTGTTTATTTACGTCAAAGTCATAATTAAACCAAGCCACACCATGTACAACAGATTCATTTGAAAATGGCCTATAGTGATGTAAAGTACAAATTAACAAAATTGAGGGTAAAAATGCTTAATTTATTTTCAACAATTTGCACCTTGATTGATTTTTATGTACAGTGGGCACTGATTTCTGATTTAGCGTTTCATGATCCACTGCTGCTTTTCTTGCCTATTTGAAATGATTGAGATAATTAGTGTGATTAATCTAAAGTGTATGAATCATGGGAGGCATAAAATCAAAAAGGGACAGGAGAGTGAAAAAGAGAAACATTTAGATTTTTAGAATCGCATTTTAGTTGTATATTTCTTGAATTTCATATCAACCAGCACTTATTTTATGGTTCATGCTCATTCCAGTTGTGTACTTTCTGAAAAAGGAATGAATGAATGAATGAATTTAATTAATTAATTTTATTATTTATATGGAAGAGTGTAGTAGACTTTCAGAAATCTGTTGGTCAAGCTCAAACATTTGACAAAACATTAACAGCATTGAAATAAAGAGCTAAATTTAGTTATGGCCAACTTTGTCAAGTTAATTTTCCAGTTGTGTACTTTCTGAAAAAGGAATGAATGAATGAATGAAATAAATTAATTAATTCATTTTATTATTTATATGGAAGAGTGTAGTAGACTTTCAGAAATCTGTTGGTCAAGCTCAAACATTTGACAAAACATTAACAGCATTGAAATAAAGAGCTAAATTTAGTTATTGCCAACTTTAAGTCAAGTTAATTTGAAATAAAATAAAATATTGTGGTTCATGTTATTACACCAATTTCTGTTTTTTTTTTTTTTTCAATTATAATAGGCTTGATGCGGAGGTGATGATGTTAGCGGTCCACATTGATGCATGTCAAACTTTAATACTGTCTTCATGTTTTTGTAGCCTACAGAAAATGTGGAGCAAAAATCACAGATGCATGGATGACAAAAGAAAAAAAATCACACACATTAGAAGGTTGCTGGTTTGAGCCCCATAATGTTAGCGGTCCACATTGATGTATGTCAAACTTCAATACTGTCTTCATGTTTTTGTAGCCTACAGAAAATGTGGAGCAAAAATCACAGATGCATGGATGACACAAAAGAAAAAAAAATCACACACATTAGAAGGTTGCTGGTTTGAGCCCCATAAGGCTGTTATAAATCGAGCTCACAATGACAAACACACATCTAGGTATGTCAAGTTTTGAAAAATCTAAAGATTATGTACTCGTTATGCTGGTAACAGTGGGGAGAAGAGCAGGAATCCGTTCCAACAGCCTTGAACACATAGCGCTGTAGGACGCTGATCTCCTCGAGCACCAAAGGGTCCTAAAATCTGGAACACGTAGATGTGACCCTGGAGTAGGTGCAGAAGGTCCTTAGCCTGGAACACGCAAGCAAAGGTACCTTGGAGTGAAGGTTTGCTCACAAGAGTTTAACCTTTACACCAATTTCTGTTTTTTTTTTTTCTTCAATCATAATAGGCTTTTAGAGTGGCACAAACCAGCCAACACGACAAAATGTCTAAGAATTTATTGTTGCTAGTACTGATGTTTGTGCTGTTGTTTTCCCACCAAATAATGTCACTTTCTGGAGAATGATGTCATTAAAGACCTTTTTGTTAAAGGAAAACCCAGAAATGAAAATTTGCTGAAAATGTACTCACCCTCAGCCCATCCTAGATGTAGATGAGTTTGTTACTTCATCGGAACATATTTAAAACATTTTAGTCTTAAATGTCCTTACATTTAAAAGCTGCATTTTCATAAAAATAAAAAAATAAAAAGTTTTAGCTTTAAGTCGTTACTTCTTGCCAAAATAGTCCATAATCCATAGTAATGTTTCCTCCAGTGAAAAAGTCCATTCCCTGTTGTTCTCTCACATCAAAATCCACTGACATATTTGTGACCCTGTCTGTAAAAACCCAGCGAAAGTCTTTTTTTTTGTGATTTACTGTTTTCTACATAAAATCATCCTTCATAAAGATGTAGAACAATCTGTGAAAATTAGGGCTGTCATCGTTAATGCGTTAACGAATGCGATTAATTAGCCTGGAACACGCAAGCAAAAACTACCTTGAAGTGAAGGTTGCTCGCTGGAGCTTAACCTTGTTGCAAATGTCTGTTTGTCTTCTGCCTCTCTGGGCTAGAGACTCAGAACTTGGTCAATATGCTTTGTCTCTCTAAGATGGAGACTCAGGATGTGTTGCATCTGTGGTTGTCTCACTGGATGATGACTCTGAGTGTAGAGTGTCTCATTCCTCGTAGGCTGGAGGCTCAGAACGTGGTTGTATCTGTTGCTGCCTCAAAGCTGGAGACTCGGTGGACATGGTGTGGCCCACCCTTCTTTCCTCCTGTGGAACTTATTTGCATAATTCAAACACACATTTAGAAAAGCGTCACTAAAGTTTTACAGATGCATTATTAACTTACCAAACCACAACCAGAATACTTTTAGTAATGTTATGAACGCATTAAGTCCAAACATGATGGAAAAAGATTGAACTGTCATGCATGCATTAATTTGTCCATTTACAGCTGAGTTTGTGTAAGATGTTGCACTAAACATATCTGTCACTGAGAATGTTTATTTCTCTGAATAAGTATAAAAAGGGTGTGTTGAAGTTTGCATCAGTTTAAGGTTTGAAAACATAGTCATGAATGGATTTGGATGGATCTTTTTGATATCTCTGTTTCACCCACTGCTGCTGCGTCCGGAGGTCCTAAGGAATTTTTATGGCGGTCACAGGCCAAACCTTAAAAAACAGTCTCTAGGTGGGTGGAGGGCAGAAACTGCATTTTGACCAATGAGACGTCCTGTCCTTCCTGGGCCTGATACTAGAGGTCTACTTCTTGCCCTTTAAGAGGTGTCTGGCTGTTGTCCTAGCATCTTTATCTGATGGCATTGGACAATTTTCATATGTTAGTCCACCATGATTCAATCAAAATGTAGCAAACCTTTGTCCACTATTGTGGTCAGAGAGGGGCCCCACTATAAACTGGGCCCTGGAATGTGCTGTCCACTACAACACAGATTTGGACTTTTTTTTTTCAGAGTACAGAAGACTCCACGTTGTGTAACATGAAAAATAAAAAAATATGTCACTACAACACAGATTTGGACATTTTGGACTGGGCATTTTTTTTCAGAGTACAGGAGACTCCACGTTGTGTAACATAAAAAATAAAAAAATATGTAACATTATAAAATAAAGATAAATTATATTAATAAATACCTCCCACTCATACTCAGTTGGTTATGGACTAATACTTGACACAAACTTGACAAGGCAGACTCGAACTAAACACTAAACACTAGCTGCTGTTTGAAGGTTTGCAGAAAGACAGACCATTTGATAGAGAGACAGATTGGTCTTTCAAACAATATAAAATCACTTGCTAAATATATGTATGAAGGGTTGAGGTAACTCCGGGTAGCGCAGGGACACCAACGGGCAGCCGATGGTCGAGGTGTCGTGCAGCGAAGTCCTCGGCAAGGAGAAAAGGAAACTCCAGGAACGGGTCAGGAACAGAGAGACATGAACTGAACACGGTGACAACATGAAACGATCTGACAACACAGGACAGCACAGTTTTATCAGATTAAACATTTTAATCGATTGACAGCCCTAGTGAAAATATAACCTTTATATCTTTAAGATTGACTGAGTAAGGCCATTTCAAAGATTGAAATCATAGTGAAATTAATAGTTGAAATCAAACTTTGATGCTTGTTATCTCATAATTAGATTTTGAGACTTTAGCCTGGATTTCACAGACAGGGTCACATTTGTTTAGAACCATTTTGGACTGTTTTCGCTCATAAATGGCACTTGATATGTGCATATTTCTCTCCTGATTCAGACAAGACAACTTTTTCACTGGAGAAAGCAATATTATGGATAGA
>NW_015547751.1:251040-258023 GCF_001515605.1 Sinocyclocheilus anshuiensis
GTGATGTAATGCTACATTTCTCCAAATATGTTCCCATGAAGAAATAAACTCATCTACATCTTGGATGACCTGAGTGTGAGTACATTTTCATTTCTAGGTGATCTTATGAAAGACTAGTAGGATGGAGGAAAACCCTTGACTAATAATTAATTGACTAATTGAATAATTGATTAATATTTGCAAAAATCATCTTCCCAAACAAAAGTATAAGGAAAACTTTAAAATACTCTCTGTTCATTCACTTAATCTGACTGCAAAAATATCTTGTCCTGTCTTAGTTTTTTTTTTTTTTTAAATACCAGTGGATGTCATGCTACTGGTCAGCCTGATATTGTCCATTTTCTGCAGAATCTCTTGGGGGAAGGTAAATGTCACTAAATGTCAGCACTAGTCCAAACACCCTGGAAGCCAAATATTACCTTATTTATTATGCCTAGTACTTATCAACAGGTTTAGTAAAGCCTATTAACATTCTCTTCACTTTTTCAGGTCAATGCACTTGCCACAATCATCCTTTTCATTATGTTAAAACACAATAGTAGGCTGTCAGTCTGGCAGATTGTATTTGGGTTTTTGGGGGCCTCAAAAATGTTTGCATGTAAATAATATCAGAATTGAACCTATTTTCATTATCTCATTCATTCACATTATTAACAACTATGTTTGCCTTCCAAATCTATCAATTCCTACACTTCTGAAATGGGATGAAACATCCACTTTTAATGATGCAATCAACTCCCAATGTATACAATAAAGTCCTGCCCTACAGTTTTTCCTGTTGTATATACAGGAATCAGATTATAGTGTAACATGGTTGAGAATGCCCTTTGTTGTACAAATAAGACTTTGTCATTTGTACAACAAAGGGCATTCACAACCATTTTACATTTTAGCCTACTGGTTATGGTGGAAATCTGTGAAACCATCAAGAGCGTCTTTTCAATAATTCATGATCCTGTGTCAAGACACACCTGGACCCAAATAACACACTGTATGATATATGATATATTAAACATCTCGCTCATATGCAATCAATAAAATCTAAATGCATGTGTATCTGCAATCATCCATCATCATGAAGAATACAGCTTTGATTCTGTTTTCTCTTTTAGGGTCACCATGAAGAAGTTTTCCACAAAGCACTCACTCTCAGAACTGCATTACAGTTATCATCTATGGATGAACACAGTATGTCAGCTATGATGATCATGAGAGTTATATAGTGTAGAAGAGACTTCAAGAGCCATTCAGCAGATGTGTTGATAGCAGCCACACGATCTGCATCTGATTTATAAGCATAAATCTGATACGAGTGGGACAGGATTGAGCTCTGGCTACAAAAGGCAATATCACTGTCCACCAGCCATGCATTCAGCGGCACAAGCCCTTGAAATGGGAAGACGCTTCATACCTGCAGATGCCAAGATGGGCTGCGGAATAGATAGTGTGTCTGATTGCAGGTCGAAATGTGTGATTTGAGGATGGAGATATGGATCAGTGCACTCAGCACAATTTCTTTTTTCCAAAAAGCTGTTGTAGTACAGTTATATATTAGCGAGACATTCCAGCACACTTGTATAAGGAAACACCACTAGCAGGTTACATTCTACACCACCAACACATCACTCTTTTAGCATATTCATATGACATTCAAACTTCACACTGGCATTCAGCTAGTTTCTTCAAGCTAATCTTTGATGGTTTAAATGAAAATCCTGTCATTACTTATTCATCCTCATCTGAAGCACAATTTCTATTCTAACCCTTTAACCCAATTTTGTTTCTCTGCTTGCGATTAGATCATTTTAAGCTGCTAAACTCCGGGAAAGTTTTGATTCCAATGATCCAGGAAGTGAATTTTAAGTGAATTATTCATTCCAGTGTTTCGCTTTAAAACACGAGCTCTGTCATATTCTGTTATTGTCTCTGAAGAGCGCGAGCCCTCACATGTTGCGCTGTGTGAAGTACAGACTGAACGGATTGTCAACAAATCCCACCGCTGTATGGCCAGATGAGAAGCGTTTTCTCGACTGGACAACCAGTCTCGCTAGTAAAGTTTTGATGGATGAATCCATGTCTGGTCCCTGGATGTGACCATGAGGAATTCAGAGACCTTTCACCTGCTGTGTTGAATACTTTTACACATGCCAGGGCCCCCTATACGTGGCGGCTGTATGACCTGAAGTGGAACATTTTTGTATACTGATGTTCTTCCCACGGGAAGGATCCTCAGAGATGTGGCATCAGTTCCGTGCTATGCTTCCTCCAAGAGGGCCTGAATAGGAACCTGTCTGCTTTTGCACTTAAGGTATACTGTACGTGGCTGCGATTGCAGTGAATCCCGACACTGTAGATGGCAGATTGGTAGGGAAGCATGACCTGGTTATAAGATTCCTAAGAGGCGTCTGGAGGTTGCATCCTCCAAGTCCGCGCCTTATCCCACTTGAGATTTATCAGTGGTCCTTTAGACCTTACAGAGAGATCCATTTGAGCCCCTTCAGTCAGTTAAACTTAGTGCCATCTCTATGAAGACGGCCTTCATGACTGTGCTCACTTCTAGAATTCGGGCCGGCAGACTCTCATGTTGACCTGAGACCCCGGCCTGGATATGTGCCCAATGTTCCCACCACTCCTTTCAGAGATCAGGTTGTAACCTTGCAAGCTATACCCCCACAGGAAGGGGACCTCGACCTGTCTCTGTTGTGCCCAGTGCAAGCCCTGTGCATCTGTTAGGAACGCACGAAGAGGCTGCGTTTACACTTGGCATTAACATACCAGGCCGTTGAGTGCTACTGAGACTCGTACACTTAACACTGTGTCTACACCGGACGTGACAGTTGTTGCGCCATGCTGCAACAGCGTGAGCACTGGACACGATCAAATGACCGTTGTAAATTATTTGAACTTTGTGTTAGTACGTCATAAATAGAATGAGGCAACAGTTTACTGTCGGGGATTTGTCGCGTTGCACCATGCCACATCCAGTGTAGATGGCATCACTAATTATAATGGGTTCTATATGTAGCAAATTAGCTCAAAAGGGAAATTTATATAAATAATTACAATTAATTATACTTAATTACAATTATTTACCTCAGCAGCCATTAGTAACTGTAGCAGAATTAATATTGCAATCAACTAATCTGTTCATCCAGCGAACATTCAGTGTAATTTCATATCATCTCTAAGATATTTTTGTGGACACAGAAAATTACTTTCTTACAGTACAAATGCATTAGAGAATGTAGCTAGATCGAATCATAAAAGGTACATTATTCACAAGCGATGACAGAACCAGAAACTAATGTAATTTGTGCACAAAAGTTTTATTAACTAAACACTAACACATAACTAATCTAGACAAACATACAAATCACTCATTCATGGGGAGGTTGGAAGTGAATGACTGAAACCGTAAGAGAAACTAGAGAATGCAGTTATGGAAAATTAGTCAGTTAACCACCTGAGTGAAACCATCAGCGCCGTTTTATAAGGGGGTCTACAGCTTATCCTAAACCTCTGTTTCGTTTAGTTAAATGTACAATACTTGCATTGCCTTGGCCTTGAACGAGCGTCCGGATGCAGTCTCGGATGAAAGTCTTGATGGTTTGGAGGTTCAGTGGTGTAGGAGTCGCAATCACGTTCTTCCGGGTTTGAAGAGTGATGAACTCCAAAGAGATGTTATTCTGACTCTGTGGAGGTCAAAAGTGTTTTCTCCCAGATGGAAAGTGATGAGAGAAGAGTGCAGAGCTCGAGAGACATCAGCCGAGATCCGAGGATCTTTTATTTTTTTCAAGTGCTCTATTGCATCATATTTAGTCTCAACTAAACTAAACTAATCAACTAAACGCTGGATTTTCAAAAGTATGTGAACAATTTTAAGTTTGTGGCATAGACTCTTTAAAATATGTCCAAGAGTTTTATACACTGGTCTGTTATTGTGGGGAAATTTCCATGCCCCTAAATGTGGCGTGGCACAAAACAAAACGTGATTGATTGCTTTACCTTTAGGTCACATGGCTTCTTGGGCGGTCCTTGGCCATTCAAAGTGGCAAAGGTTCCTATGCGAGATTACATCATATTAGTATGTAAAAACTTTTAAACAAATAAAAACACAAGCACTGACTGACAACACCCCCAGATCAATCTCCACTGACTAATAGTGACCACTATATGTGTTAATGTCATATTCTGTAATGGAGTCTTCACTTTTAATGAAAACTATTTGTATTAATCATTTGTGCTCTTTGAGGTGACCTCTGAACTCCAAACTAAAGAAAAATGGAGACTGACTTTGTGTGAAAAAATGGTTTCCACACTTTTTGACCAATCAATATCCATGACTTTTCCATGACCTTTCCAGTGCATTTTGGTTACTGGAAAATAATTCATACACAATCATATAAATTCATTGAAAAGAAAGAACCAACAAGAAAACAACTCAAGAACAAGGTTTTGCTGCTAAAATATTTTAGATCTATGCATAATAACAACTATATATATTTGTTATATAAATTGCCATAAAATGTAATTGTTTTTCATGACTTTTCAGCCCTGACCAGTTTTCCATGACCATGGGAATCCAGAAAGATGTGTAAAAAGCAATAAATTAACCAAGTTTATGTACTCCTTTGACACAAGTACATTTTTGTATTATATATATATATATATATATATATATAGAGAGAGAGAGAGAGAGAGAGAGAGAGATTTAGCCCCTGGTAACCATTCGCTTTCATTCAATGACAAAGAGCCTCTTCAACATTTTGATGTTCTCCTTCTGTGTTGCACGGATGAAATAAAGTCATAGGGGTTGAAACAACATGGGGTGTGTAAATGATGAAATACTTTTAATACGGCTGATATTTTCCTTACGGCCGATCGTCTGTGAAGTTTCCTTTCCTTAAGTTACCTTGTACAACTTAAAGTTTTCAATTAACATCTTAATATTTCTGCTGATCAGCATTATGCAAACTGCTGCATATTCAAGGACGTCTTTTTCAGTGGCGCAAAAACGGGGTATGCAGTATATGCAGTGCATAGGGGCGCCACACATAGGGGGCGTCATTTTGCCGAAATCATTGTGTGAAAATCTTCTTTAAAACGTTATAAATAATCAAAACCTTAGTTGTTAAAAATAATGTAATGAAACATTTTTATTTAATGATTTTTAGCATTTTTAATGAGTTCAAAAATTAATTTATTATATACTTATTAAGATGCGGGAACCGCCGTATCGCTTTACGACCTCAACAAACGGGAGACTTTTCAGACACGAACTTCAGCAGCTTGCCCTCAGCACCAGGCTGAGTCAAACAAGCGCGGAAAAGGTACAGGTGCCAAATGAGCTTCAGTAGAGCAACAGTGAACTGCGATGAAATGTTATTTTATGTCAGTAAAACAAACTGTCCTGTCCTGTCAGACATTTGTGCTCATGATGCACGCTCTTCTACTGTTAGCGAATATAAAGGCGCACGCTATCACTTCATCATAAATAACCCGCACAAGATACTACGAGCATACATCATCAGTTAAGTCATGAAATTACCAAAATTGCGATTAAAGCTGCAAAACTGTGCATGCATGTATTTAAGAATGTCTCAAATACATGTAGGCTTACTGAAATCTTCTGCATTTCGAGATCACAATAGGGCACGATATGTAATTTTTTATTTGTAATTTAATGTACAAGTAGGCTAAATGTGAGCACAATGCAGTTGTACTAGAAAATATACACTAATTTTTCATTCATTTGTAAAGTACGAAAATGAAACGATATTTAAATGCATAAAATAACAAATTTTACATTCTGGCATTTATGTGCTGTTGACTTCCGCCCTTTTTCACATTATTGCAGATGGGGATTCAAAAGAGAACTTTTTTTTTTAATTATCCTTTGTACAGAGCTCGATTTAGGTTTGACAAAACTGTTGCAATTAAATAATTTTGACAACTAATTTTCAGGGTTCTGTCATCCTCGAGCCGTACGCTCTCTTGTCTGCGTGCCTTGTTTCATGTTGGAGCGTGGTGTTTGGATCCCGGCAATCATGTCTTGCGTTTCGGTTTCATGCCAGGGTCCGGACATTCGCGCTCCAGGTTCTGCCTTGTAGTGGGAGCGTGCGGTCTCGAGTTCGCTCGGCCATGCGCTCCTCTGTCCACGTGTGTTGTGTTTTGTGTAGCACGTGGTTTGTGTTCAGCCGCATGCTTTTCTTGTTGTCTTGTGTTGTTGTTGCATGCAGCTCGTGTTATCAGCTGCTTGCTTTCATGTCCTGTTTTGTCTTGTGCTGAGTAGCACGCAGCTTGGTTTTCGATGGCTGCATGCTGTCTTGTCTTGTGTGAACACGAGTATTCTCATTAGCTGCGTGTTCATGTCTTGTTTTGTTCAAGCACATGGCTTGTGATTGTTTTGCTGGCCATGTGCTTGAGTTTTTGTTTTGTGTGAGCATATGGCTTTTGTCTTTGTTTCTTGTGCGCCATGTGCTCTCATGTCAATTGTCTTGACCCCACCCATCTTGTTACCTGATTATTTGTTAATTTGCCCCACCTGTGTTCCCTCGTTACCCTCCTCATTTGCTCCCTATTTATTCTCCTTGTGTTTACAGTCCTGTGGCAGTTCGTCATCGCGTGTTCCCCGGTTGTGTCCTGGGGTGTATTTCAGAAAGCACGGTTAACTTACCATCTGCTAAACCCTGAACTTTCGGTTGATTAACCCAAAACCTTGCTCACTCGAGGGTATGTGGTTCCAAAAACGCGTCCAGGTGTAAGTTCACTCAACCCAGAGTATATTCCTGGTGAAGACTCAAGACGTTCTCAACAGAGCGACGAATTGATGAGTCACTATGGAAACGGAGGCTAATAAAAAGCACGCCATGCTTTTGAAAACTGAAAAAATCTAATATTTTCTAAGAGGATCAACCAAAACGTTTTACAAACCATGGGATCCTTTAATAATCTATATCAAGAAGAATGTACTCTAACTTTGA
>NW_015547751.1:258272-260515 GCF_001515605.1 Sinocyclocheilus anshuiensis
GTGGGTAGAAAAAGTAAAAAATGAATGCCTTTGAAAGTGCCTCTGTCATTGAATACTTTCAATGTACCTTGTTCTGATAAAAATATAAAATTTAAACAAAAATCCATGTATTTAATAAGGTGCATTAAAAAAAATACTTAAAAATACCTTTAAAATATTATAAAAAAATGGTATTATATTTGATGTTATACTCTTACTATTAATAATCCATTATTATTATGATTATTATTGTTATTGTTGTTATTATTATTATTATTATTATTATTATTATTAAATAATAATACTATCCATCTGTCTGTAAAATCATTTGAATATCATAACATCAGTGTCTGTCAAAAGAAATAATGTGCACAATACATCAAAGTATTTATGAAAAGCAGTGGTCTCGGGAGTACACACATTTCCTTGAAAACCCACACTACCAGAGGTTTTGAATAAGCTGTCACTTTCTGAAGAATGAGATGGCAACATGTGGCTCAACCAAAGAGCCTTACGTGGCTCAACCAATGACATGAGTTTGGCCTCGACTCTTCAACCAATGACAGGTGGCTTTGTGCTATTGAAAGTGCACACTTCACTGTTAATCACTGCTGTATCAGTGAAGGGCTGAAACAGAAGAACTGAGGCAAACATTTCTATATGAAACAGAACCAGAGAAGTGTGCTGAGAGAGAAAGTAATAAGGTGAAGTAATCTGATCAACTGACATTTGCATGTTTTCCATTTGAACCAATAGGCAACCTGGGAAAACAACAATGAAACATAAGTTAAGGGACAGGCCAAGATTAAAGTCGCTTCTGGAAAATGAGCAATCGAAACATTAAACCTTGTGAAGCGAGTCATTCTGCCATATGTTCAGCAGTGAATTACTCTCAAGTGGCTTAGCAAACACATCACAGTGAAAATAATGGGGATCAAATTAAGCAGATATATAGGCTTCAAATAAAGCCCACGCCTGACTTGAGCCTAATACTTTGAATTAATTAACTTAATTTTCAACGCCAACTGAAACCAATATTTTCCACTCACAGCTTTTGTGCTTCAGTCCTTGCTCACTTTTAAACTACATTAATGAAACATAACTCAAAACACAAAAGAGGGATGCGCAAAGATATGAGATTCATACACAATATGGTGATGTATTAAATAATTAGTTTGCCAAAAATTAAAGTTATGTCATCATTTACTCATCATGTCGTTCCAAATATGTAGCACTTTATTTAGTCTGAGGAACACCAATAAAGAGTCGAATTTTGATGTCAAATATAAGCACAGAGTGTCTACTTTGAGATAATAAATAATTATAGACTTTTGCTTTTTGGATGAATAATCCCTTTAATAAGAATAATAACGAGGTGTTCAAAAAATACAATGCCTTCAAACTGAAGACAGTCAGGGTCAGAGAAAATGATCTTCAGTTACTGTATATTCTCATTCAAAGTCCAGCCATTATGTCAGGTTATAGAGCGAACACAGAAAGTCAATCAGGTCAGTGGAGTGAAAACATTGCAAATCACTAGCCCTGACAGGGCAACATGAGAGAAAATGATCACGCCTCCTAGGGCTTGACTTGAGGAGAGGAAAACAAGCTCACTTCCTACATCAGACGCATCAATGTCGGCTTGTACCACAATTCCATGAAACCATGAAAGCTAGTAGAGACATTCAGAACATCAGAGAATAATACTGTTTATATATATTGGAGATGTTTGTGTTGTATTATCGGTGTTTGTTAAAGCATCAGTATTACTTAACAATTTGTCAAAATTTCTTACCATACTTCAGCAAGGACACATTAAACTGATAAAAGTAACATTGAATGTGTTTATAATGTTACAAAATATTTATATTTCAAATAAATGCTGTTCTTTTTAACTTTCTATTAATGCAAAAAAAAAAAAATATATATATATATAGGCTATATATAATCCTTATATAATCAAAAGAAGGGAACTAGGGCTGGAAGAGAATGGGGGATTTACACCTCTCTCTGATATGGAGCTTGATCACCATATAATCAACGTCCTGTCATCTACACTTTATTCTGGGGAAACATACATTCAAGGCAGCTTGACAGGCAGAGGACTTAGAGGTCAACGATGGAGAGTACGGGAGCATGTACTTTTATATTCAGATGTATTTCTATATATTCAGATTTACTTCTACAGTATAATGTCAGGGATTCATCACAGTCACTTCAGTCACCATCCAGGATAATTACCCGATCACAGTCACCTGAGTTCT
>NW_015547751.1:260815-262288 GCF_001515605.1 Sinocyclocheilus anshuiensis
TCTCACCGTCCGGTCTACCGGTCACTCCTATGGACTGTTCTGGACTCTCTCAGCTGAACTCACCTAGAGAGACTTACCTTCTGTTTCTCCCGCGATCCTCCAACGACTCCTTGGAAACTGTTCCACGATCTCCAACGTAACCGGCATCCGATCCTCACCATCAGAACTCAGATAAGCACCCTGGAACCATTCACTGTGTTGACACTCACCTGCCTTTAACACACCTATTCCAGTCATCCCCTTACCCAGTCAATAAACCATCCTGATTTGCACTTACCTGTTGTGTCTGGCCTTGCTTTGTGACATATATATTCAGATTTGTGTCTATATACTCAAGGTTATAACTTTATATTCACATTTTAAGTTTATATATTCAAATTTACTTATATATTAAATTCAGATTAACATTATATATATATATATATATTTCTGTATATTCAGATTCACATTTATACATTCAGATGTTCTTCTGTATGTTCAGATTTACATTTATATATTCAGATTTACTTCTATATATTGATTTTTCATTTATATATTCACATTTACTTCTATATATTCATGGTTATAACTGTACATTCACATTTTAAGTTCATATATTCAGATTTACTTCTATATATTCAGATGTACTTCTATATATTCAGAATTTACATAATTATTTTCCTTTTACATAATTATTGAATCAATAAATAAGCAAGGATAATATCAAGCAAAAATTGAATTTAATGCATTGAAAATAGTGGTCAGGTGAAGACGTTATTTTTGTTTTCTTTGTGGACAAAAGATTATTGTAGCTTCATAACATTGCAGCTGAATGGACTATTTTAACGATGTCTTCACTACCTTTCTGGGCCTTGAAGTGTCAGTTGCGTTGTTGTCTATGCAGGGTCAGAAAGCTCTCAGATTTCATCAAAAATATCTTAATCTGTGTTCCAAAAATGTATGAATGTCTTAGGAGTTTGGAATGACATGAGGGTGTAGTATTAATAGGAGTAATTAATGACATAATTTTCATTTTTGGGTGAACTATCCCTTTAAGGACCAATTCTCACTATGAACTAATTGTTTATTAGTCTGTAACTTTTTTTGTGTTCAAAATTTACTAAATTTATATAATAAGTGAGTACACCATGAATCCATTTTCCAAACCGTGCTTTTGGCTTGTCCTGACTCACTACGGTACACCTATAATAAGTGTTTATATTCGGACTATTTTAGACTGGTTCGGGTAGGTACCGCTGCGCAGTAGCCCAGTACCTGCATGATTCGTCATAGACATAAACAGAGAGAAGTAGCTCCGGCTACAATGTTCTTCCGCAAGTCGCATTCAGTTCTGTTTATTAACCGCTAGAGTGCCAAAAGTTACGGACTGCAGCTTTAACATGCATAATACTAGCATATTGGCTATTGATTAGTACTTATAAAGCACATATTAATGCCTTATTCTGCATGACCATATTTAGATCCCTCAATCCA
>NW_015547751.1:262392-270296 GCF_001515605.1 Sinocyclocheilus anshuiensis
TGGTGGAGTTTTGTTTGTTGTGTTTGGACAAATGGTACATAAATGTTTGTGATTTGTGTATTGGTTGGTTGTATTAACTATCATGAAAATATTTGAGTTTTGTGCCCAGTGTTTTTAGAAAATTATTCACATGATTTGTAATTTGTATGAAATGAATGAAAACGTACAATCTGTTTAGGACAATTACAAAGTGTTCAGATCACCGTGTTAACTGTTTTGAGAACAGTGACCTGAGTTTGGAGAAATGGTAAAAACGGTAACTAGTTGCCTATTAGCAGGCATATTGGCCATTTATTAGTACTTATAAAGCATGTTAATGTCTTATACTGCATGACCATATTTTAGATCCCTCAATCCAACCCCATACCTAAACTTAACAACTACCTTACAAACTATTAATAAGCAGCAAATTAGGAATTTATTGAGGGAAAACTCTTAATTAATAGTGAATAAGTGTTCCCTATTCTAAAGTGTTAACACTATATATATAAATACTCATATAAATGCACATTTCTGCCAAAATTAGAGGCCCATAGCAGCCTTTGATTCTGTTGATTTTCTAGCTGGCAGGTGGCATTAAAATTACTATTAATTATTATATTTTCATCTCATACATCGTGGTATACACTCTTTTCATTCTCTCTCATTTTTGTGACACTCCTTCCCCAAGCAGATGTCACAACACAGGGGATGCAAGCCATGACCAAAGAACTGGTATGTTTTGCTCGAATCTGCAGGTCAGGGCTGGGACAAAAAATCGGCCCTGGCAGTTTTTGGTCCAGGCGACCCACCAGCATATATATATATATATATATATATATATAATCAGTGGCGTTCCGTCCATATAAGCTGTGAATGCTCCGCATACCCAGGCCATTTGAGAGAATAAGTTCACGGGGTTATTAATATAAACATGATTACAAGTTGATCCCTTGTCATTTAAAATGTAACTTAAAGCTTAAAGGGTTAGGAATAAGTACGTAAAATTATTTATTTGCCAAAGGGCAGTAATTACCTGTAAATCTACGTCAGTTATGGCTGCTTCCGGATAAGCGGATTCTCCGCAGCTTTCTCGCCTCCGCTCTGTTGCTATGACTCGTCAGGATTGTAGCGCGTTCTCAGTGATTTGCTGGTCTGTGGCTGATTTCATGCGCGAGGTAAGCTGTCTGCGAAGTGCTCGCCCAAGCGAAAAATGCATTGTTGCTGTCAGATCTCAATTTCCGAAAATCACATTGTGTTTGATGCAAAACTCGACTAAATCAAAAGAAAAAATGCTGTAACTGTATATTTTTATGTTTTCTCAAGCAAAGAAAAATGTAAAAGTCCACTGAAAACATATCTTCTTACATTTTTGGTCATAGACAATGTATGTTGAATATATACGTTATTGTCAATGTTGTAAATTAAAAAAAAAGTTTATAAAAACATGGGCTATATAAAATTTTAATCATTACAAGCAGGTAAAGAAAGAAACAATCCTCTGAACATTTTGAACATTAAGATGTTATTGTTCCTTTTGTTTTGCGTATGCTCGTGTCGCTTACAGTTAAAGTCCTTCTCCGATTTTATAGTTGTTTGCAAGGTTGCAACGTTACTTGGACATATTTTAAAGATATTATTATTTTGGGTATTTTGTATGGTCTGTTATTGGAGCAGTGTCACCTGGGTGGGAGTTGTAACTCCTATTCACTGGGAGTAAAAAAAATAAAAAAATAATTTAGCAGATGCAGAGACATGTAATCTCCCCCATCTCCCCACCCTCTGAATATTACGTATCATAACGTAACTACGTGTAAACGTCATTTGTCGGTTTTTACTTGGAAAACCAGCTATTTTTCTAGCATTCAAATAAAAATGGATTAACCTGAAATGACAGAAGAAGGATTATATATATATATATGAAGAGTTCAGATGCAAAAGCCTTTAAGTGCAATTTGAAATTTTTTTATAAATTAAGCATTTTTCTCAGGCTCCTATGTGTAGATTCAGTAATTTCGCTTTAGTGGCAATTAATAGGTTATTTTATTTGCCATTAAAGTGAAATAACTGAACATACACATAGGAGCTTGAGAAAAATAATAATTTTAGAAGAAAATTTCAGATAGCACTTAGAGGCTTTTGCATCTGAACTCTTCACATATATATATATATATATATATATATATATATATATATAGCTAAAAGGTCAAAGATTTCCAATTAATAAAAATAAGTATACAACTGTGGACAACATATAGGCTACTATAATTTAAAATGTTGCCAGTAATCTTCACACTAAGGGACAGCAAAGACCTCCTCAAAGAATGTATAAGAATAAGAGAGGAAGATGGAGAATAAGTTAATAAATTATGATTTTTTTAAACACAGTGATTACAGTACTGGTATCTTTAATATTGAAAGTTAAATATCTGAATATATTGCAAACTCACAAATTAAAAAATGGTGTGTGAATATCCCATCTTGTTTTGGATAATAATAAAACATCAGGTCATATATAAATCTAGATGTATTCGCATTGGCCCATGGAAACTTCTGTGAACACACTTGACTTGGCCAAAAAACCGCAAGGGTCAAATTTTTCGCTTTATTAAAAAGTGTTTACGTATTCTACCCTCATGCCACGCACACGCATTTGGACAGGTTAGATTCCTCCGTTTCCCCTTTCCGTTTCATGTGAGCCCGTTATCAAGTTCCTTACAAATTAAACTCCTTTCCTCCTCCTGCCTGTCCCTTTGGCCCACATCACTCACAGCAGAGCAAGCCTGTTTTTGATAACGCTGCTGTGTACATTTCGGAACTGCCGACGACGAGGCACATTTTGTGGCATCCGCCTCCAAATTGTAAAGCTCCCTGAGCTTTTCAGCACGACCGTTTCGCTTTGGTCTGTCCATTTTGAGAGACTGAGAGAAAGGTGGAAGAGAGGTGAAGCGATATTTACATAGATGGAGCAAGATGCCTTATCACTCCGTCTGCTTTGTGATAAGCCGGTCCTTGGCAGAAAAAAAAATTGTACCAGCCCAAAAGTACGTCGGCCCACCGGGAAAATGCCCGGAATGCCAGATTACCAGTCCAGCACTGCTGCAGGTAAAATATCCCACCCCAACTGAGTGTTTTGAATTATGTGCATTGGAGCTTAGCACTCAGGAGATGAATTACAGTCAAGCATGAGGTATATTGGCTTTGGTGAGTTGCTGTGATTGCCCCAAAGGGTTTACTTAGTGAAACACTCACCGCGTGATTTATGGATTAGAAGGCCTTATTGAGAGGTCTTTTGAAAAATTGGGTAACAATAGAGCAGGCAGAGTATGTCGTGAAGGTATGCGGGAGATTTGGCCTAGGAAGACTCAAATTCAGCAGAAGCGAGTATGTTGGCTAATGAGACTTAGAAATAAACTAAAGTCGAAAGTTGGAGGTGGTGACAGTGGCGTGTTCCTCATCGCAAAATGAGATTATTCACTTTGTCTACAACAAAAGACTTCAGGGCTGATTACTGACTTTTGGAAAAGGTCAAGAGCCAGAATACGAATGGATTTGCTAAAATGGAAATGTTATTCTCATTTCACAAATTGCGAGCTATTATTTAAGGAAACAGCTTCATATCAAGGCTGAAAACTCAAGGACGTGACTGGCTGATTAGAAGTTAGCAACATTATATAATCAGGTGTTTTATTTCTGGTTATGAAATGATTGTTTTGCATTTTGGAGAAATCTGATAAAAAGCACAGGGAGTTATTTGATCCTGATTGTGGCAAAATGGGATGTTTCTAACTGACTCTCTCAGCAATTTAACATGCTCTGAAGTTTCTCAGGCCAAAAAATGTCTGGAGACAAACTTTCATAGTTTGTGTGTGTTCCATGCAGGTCCAGAAGCTTTGAAATAGACATCCTTGTTGAGTTTCCTTGCCCTCGAGACAATCATAAATCATGAATGCTATGGAGAAGGATGGAAGCCATTGGGTTCAACCAGTTTTTGGCTGTACCGACTTGTCTTTTCATGGTGAAAAGTGTCAGAGATGGTGTGAAAAACAGGCCTACAGTGACACTTGTTAACGGTCAAGCTGCAGAACAAGAAAAATGCAATGTTCAAATGGGTATATGAGAAACTTTAAAATAAAATCAAGTCTCCATTCACTTTTTGACATATTTGACATTTATTCACATTTTCTACTATTTTGAACTTTTTTTGCATATCGTTTCAATTTGTGTCTAAAAAAATTTGAATAATCTTCACCAAATCTGGTTCAGATCATCTCCAGAACAGTTCTCACAAAAGTCACAGATTATATTTTTGTTGTATATCGACAACATTGTTGCATATTGACATGAAACTTCATATAAATCATTGCTGTAACACAGTGAGAAACAATGTGAACATAGTTACAGCGCCACCTACAGAAAAAAAATAAATAAATATATATATATATATATATATATATATATATATATATATATATATATATATATATATATATATATATATATATATATATATATATATATATATATATATATATATATATATATATATATATATATATATATATATATATATATATATATGGTAAGTGAACCTTCATCACCAGGGGCCCGTTCTTCGTACATCGCTAACTCAGTTAGCTGGATTTGATTGTTGCGATTTCGCCTGATATTGGATCATTTGGTTCTTCGAAACTCATCCCGGAGTTGCTGTCATAGCAACAGGTCTGTAAGCTTAAACCTGCTCGGGAGCAGGCTTATTTCATGTAAACAGGATTAGATTGCATCTTTTTAAGCAGAATTGATACTTAAAATCTGTCCCAGCCACCGCTAATTTATTACAAGAGTACCCTACTAATCCAGGGACAATAATTTAAAATAATCATAGCCTTTAATACTATAGACGCAGCTGGTTTTACTCACTTAGAGATTTATTCTTCATAAAATAATCACTTCATAATTGTGTTAGAGTCTTACACACATGCTATACAGATAATGTAGAGTCGTGCATTAATTTGAGTGGTGACAGATATTATGGGAGTGGCTTGGTGGAGCGCAGGAGATGCAGATAACTTGATCTTGACCCTTAAGAAACTTTAATTAATGCTGTCACGTAACAAATCTGTTCAAATATAAAATTAAATGAATTGCTAATTACTATATTGAAATACAAATGTAAAGCCTGTACAAATATTAGAAATCGTGAATATAAATAATTAAAATAAAATAAAAACAGTGCACATTTAATTTATCTATTATAACATTTATGTAGTTTTGTTTTGTCAGAAATTTGTCAAGTTTTTCGTCAGGTGTCTTTTTTAATGAAATACGGGCCCCAGGAGTGCTATGACCAAACAAATCTACTTAACCATACAATTCACATTCCATTGGTGTGCGTGGCCCTATTATTGCTGCTTTCAGCCATATTTCTGTTGTCAAATCTACAATAACACAGTTACACAAAAAAAAAAAACATTTGCAACTTAAAGTGGAAACAAATGTCATTTCCGACTATGTTGTATGTTGTTATTGTTGACTAAAAAAATACTGTTATTGTTATTGTTCCCTAGGTAACTAATTAATTAAACTAAGTTTAAAATAAAATAAGTTTAAGCTGATGTACTAAATTATTAAAACTAGAGTTAAAATAAATATAAAGCAAAATAGAAACAAACTACACCATATTTATTTTTATTAAGCTATTTTTAAATCATTTTGACAACACAGCATTATCTCACCATTTTAATTATATTATACAGTACATCTAAGACTGAATTTAAAAAAAAAAGCACAACATAATGGAATAACTGTCACGCCTGTACAACAACGAGGAGCGTGGAACGAGGAGACGCAGGAGATTTCACAGTAAACACAATAAACACAGTCTTTAATCCTTCCAACACGGGATACACAGGGCTGCCAGGAACAAATTTAGCACAAGACGAACATTAAATATCGGACAAGGGAAAATGGCACAGGCTAGAATTAAATACAAGGGATAATTTGGGGAACACAGGTGACATCAATGGAACAATCAAACTAAACAAGGACAGGAAATAAGGAAAGACAGGAAGGACTACGGGGCAAAACAGGTACAAAAGTCTGACATATCGCCCACTCCTGGAAGGTGCTCGCACCGTAACAACAGAAGGGGGGGCACGGGTGGGAACTAAGGAGGAGGCTCGGGAGGAGTACAGGAGGGAGGAGCCAGGGAGGAGACAGGAGGGGCTTGGAGCAGGAGGAGGCCAGCTGGACCCAAGCCACAGCCATAATGACGGCCCACGGTGTAGCCGACGGAGGGAGGAGCCATGGAGGAGGAATGGCCGCCGACTCCAGAGGGCCGACCAACGGCAGCGGAGCAGGTGGGGGAGGAGCCCGAGGCGGAGAGCCAACGAGTCAGGGAGATGCCGAGGATCCGGGGGGCCAGGATGGAGCCGAGGGTTCTTGCAACCAAGGCGGAGGCGGAGATCTGGAGATCCGCGGCAGAGCCGGAGCGACTGAGGACCAAGGTGGAGCTGGCGGGAGGAAGGAGCCCAATAGAGCTGGTGGGACTGAGCAATGAGGTGCAGCCGGAGGAGCGGAGTCCTGAGGCGATGGCGGGTCGACTCCCGACCAAGGCGGAGCCGGAGGGACAAGGGAGCCCGGTGGAGCTGGTGGATCGACGGGTGATGGTGGAGGCGAGGGAGCAATGAGCCGAGGTGGAGCTGCTGGGTCTACGGGCCGAGGCGGAGTCCGGGCACGAGGAGCTGGCACTGGAGGGCGCTTTCTAGGACCGGGCACTGGAGGGTGCTCTGGACTGGATTCGGGGACCGGAGCCCTCTCCTCCTCGCTTTGGTACTTTCGCTGCGCCATACTCAGCTCACCCTCAGTCGCGGTGCATGGGGCGGAGCTCCTCTCCGCGCTCACACCGTCCGCGGCTTTCTCCCTCGTGGCGGGCATTGTCGCGTGAAAAGTTGAGATTGTCGGTGTGTTTGAAATGGCGTGGCTCCTATTCCGTGAAGTTGCTTGTGGGAGCAGCCCTATGCGGAGACAGAGGGCGGGCGCATTAACTCACTGAACTCCCAAATTCACATGGTGTAGAACCAGGCACGTGCAGAGGGGGGTGCGATGGGTCCTTGAGCACCTGCCCCTTTTCCCCTTGATGCCCAACGTGCCCTTTTGTCAAGGCAATGTTTTTTTTTTGTTGTAATTAAACGCCATTTTGTGAAGGCCTGCCCAATCTAACTATTAGTAAAATGAATGAATAGTAATTTAGTTGTAAATAAAATTATCCACATGATGATGACCTTTCACCTGACAATCTCATCAGGGACTATCCCTCATGTTAAGACACCTTTAATGTAGCGCACTACCAGGATGCCTTCACAGCGTCAACGTTTTATCACAGAATAAGGCAGGAAATGTATAGTTTCTATAGGCTACTAAATGATATGTCAATCAGTACTGCATTATTCATAAAGTTTATTTATTACCTGGAGATAACTTGAAAAACACACATAAACCGTATATTTTCGCAATCGTGTTTATTGTCTTCATGTTTTTTTTCTGCTTTTTATTCAGCTCAGCTACAGCGATAGCCGGATGCTTTTGTCCATATTAGGGTTTCCTGCACGTCATAAGTCATTAGTCCTATGAGTCTGTTTTGGACTTTCTACACGAGAGTTACATTTCTTTCAAATTAAATATTAAAAATGCAGCTAACGTTCTATACACAGCAATATAAACAAAGGTGCCTGTTTTCTTTCGTTCTTGCTGTTTGATTGGGAAAAGTTTAAAGGGCTTCGAGGGGTCTTGTCTTTATATTATCTGACAAAAAAACTATTACCTTGAAATTTTTTTATTACAGTATTTATTTAAAAAACGTAGAGTGCCTTAAAAATAATTATCACAACACTGATAAAACAGGCTTATACTGATTTTCTCATCCT
>NW_015547751.1:270306-271297 GCF_001515605.1 Sinocyclocheilus anshuiensis
AATATAATTCTATTTTAAATAAGACAGAAATATTTTTTTCTACAACAACAACAGTAGTGTTTACAACAGCAACACCACCATACCCTGTACTCTCAATAATAATAATAGGCCTAATTTAATTCAGTTTCTATTTTCAGAGTGACTAAAAGGTGCAAAGAAATATTTATTTAACTTTTAAACTTAAAATGGTCTTTTCTGTTCTGTGTTTCTTTTTCAAAACTGCGTCACGGCATTTGCTGCTATCAATACAGAAGCATCCGTTTCGATACATGTCTCAGCAAGGAGCACAGCCCTATTAAAAGCCGTGCTCCATGTGCCCCTTTTATACTTTGAGCACCTGCCCCTCCAAAGGTCTCTGCACGGCCCTGGACTACGGGGCAAAACAGGTACAAAAGTCTGAAAATAACATTAAAAAATGACTTATTTATTTTGATTGATAGAGTTTCTTCTCTTTGATGCTTTCAAAACAAAGTGATAGACAGGCCAAGGAGACTGCACAATGTATTATCTACCTTTTTTTTTTTTTGACATACACTTCATAACTGCAGGTCAGAAACATATGAACAGGCCAAAATTTATTTATCAAAAATAATCTCACTCATCTCATTCATATTTTCCGGTTAATTTCATAAAATAAAAGCTGAATCATACTATAATCAGACATGGTAAGCTCTGTCCATCACTGGACGAGGCCTCAATGCAGGCTGGAGTGGATCTGGCAAAGACCAAACCCCATAAAAATGAAGTGTGCTTCTGGTGTCCCAGTCATCCCTCTGAATAATAGCTTTTGCTGTACTGGGGCGGGCCAAGATAATTACCTTTTTGTCTTGCTTTTGACATTGATGCTGAAAATAAGGACATGAATAATATATGATTATATATATATATGTTATAATTAATTAATTAATATATTAATAATCATATAATATAATAATACAATCATTTGATTTTTTTCTATTAAGAAAAATTATATATATATATATATATATAT
>NW_015547751.1:271914-273387 GCF_001515605.1 Sinocyclocheilus anshuiensis
ACAATATATTATTTAATTTAAGTAATATATAATTTAGCAAAAATAATTTAGATAATTATTATATTATAATATAATAGATAAAATATTTAATATATCAGAAATATATTTTATCTATTGTATAAATTATTTCATAGTGATAATTGAATCTTGCTTTTATACTCTCTATATGAGAGAATCAAGTGACATCAGAACAGGAATTGTATGCCTTTACTTTGAAAAGAAATGTCAAACCATATGCTCATTCATACACAGAAACACCTGTGAGATATACTATATATATCTGCTATAATGTGTTTATACAAACAGAAAAAAACACACGCTGACAGTTGCACCATATTCTTAATATCTAAATGATGCAATCACTTCATATTTATTTCTTAGTCTTTATGTATGGCTTTGAAAAGTTGGAGCCAGGTGTGCGCAGAAGTGCGGGAAACTTCTCCTTCGCATTTCCACATTCTATATTTATGCTGTGCTTCCTCAAAGACGATGGATTCATGAAGAATTAATGAGGTGTCTCTCTGTATCTGTCGCACAATGGGAAAAAGGAGGCAAGAGAGATTAAAAAGCAGATGAGAGAAAGGTTTTCTGTTAAATGATCTGCAGTAGGCCTTCCCTCCACCGTGGTCTTCCTAATGGTCTGAAGGAATGCTCTGATCCTATCTTTGTCTTCCACTGCTATGCTACGTTCTCTCAACGTCTTGCCCTTCCTCCACCTCTTTTACCCTTTTTTAAACTAACTCATCATTTTTTACACAACCTGTCTACTTTTTTTCTTTTAGAAGGTACAATTTGTTTTGGGTTTCTATATGTTTTTAAGTTATCTACCAGCCAACGATACTCCAGGAGCTTCATTATTCAAGGTGGTGATAACCATCTTTTGTAGTTTAGTGTCAAGATTTAACCTGTACAGGCTGCTGGAGACCAAAGGGGGAAAAAATATGTATCTTATTCTATTTGATTTGATTACATTTTGTATGTTATTTTATAAATTGCTGGTATATATTTAATATTTAACATGTAATTTGTTATTATTGTTATTATTATTATAACATATTTAACATACGTTATTATTTTTTATTATATTGTTATCATTGGTGAGTATTTGTTTTCAGCATTGGTGAGCATTCAATTCAGACTTTTTTTTCTCTTGCAATTCTGAGAAAGAAAATCAGTTTCAAAATCAGTGGCAGAAACAAGCTTTTGTTCTTTTGAACAAAAAACATAAAAGTAAGATTGTTTCGAGGAATTAAGGAATTGTTTCAAACTTTAATCCACTTAATCTGAAATTTAAAATGAACACCTACACCTCCATCTTTATTTTTATTGAGCTCATTTTTAATCCTTTTGACTCAACACAGCATGATATCACCATTTTAATTATATTATAAAGTACATCTAAGACTTAAAGGGGTCATATGATGCTGCTAAAAAGAACATTATTTTGTGTATTTGGTGTAATGAAATGTGTTT
>NW_015547751.1:276061-280770 GCF_001515605.1 Sinocyclocheilus anshuiensis
TACAGCGAGAATAAAAGTTACGCCTTCTTTCTTTGCGTGAACATTTGGGCGGCGTTATGCAAATCTTCCCACAGAGCAACGTAGGTATGTTGGGGCGTGTTAGAACGAGCCGTTTTAGGTAGGTGTGGCTGACTCTTAACTTTTATAAAGAATATCTCTTTGGATTTGAGACTTTAGTCTTTGCAACTTTACAGATCTTCTTTATGCACCAAGAGCTTGTAACACTCCAAAGAGAAAGGAAAAATTGAAATCGCATCATATGACCCCTTTAATTTAAAAATGCACAACATAATGGAATAACTAATTTCTTTCGACTGATAGTTTCTTCTCTGTGATGCTTTCAAAACATCAGCAATAGACAGGCCACAGAGACTGCCTAATGTATTATTTATCCATTTACCTTGGGCATACACTTCACAACTGCGAGTCAGAAACAATTTATATTATGACCAGGCCAAAAGCATTTATCAATAATAATCTCACTCATTCTGAAAAGCTCAATTGGCAATTGGCTATAATTGCCCTGCATAATAGATTCAGTGGTGCCTATAAAGTGACAATAAAGAGTACTGGGGACATGGGCTGCCTGACATATTCTGACAGAAGCATCAAAATGTTATTGTTAAGAGGATATGGGTAAAACCGCACATGATCTTAACCTTTCCCATTGAATTATATATTTTCAGAATGCACAATTCTCAGTCACCGCCGGGAACCAAGGTTATGAATATTTCAATTCCGTAATTTGCTTGGTGGTTGTAAGTCTAGACTTTTGGGTTGATTTGATTTAGAATGAACTTGAGGAGCTGAAAATGTTAAACATGGCTGGTAGGAATATTGCCTTATCAAATAATGACTGTGGCAGTTGTATATTGCTTGGTCCCTTATGATCTGGAACACAAAGTGTGTGTTGTTGCTGTTGTATTTGGTACAATTCCTCATCTCCAAAATGCACTTAAAAAGTCTCATTGAAGCATAATGCAATTCTGTGTTTTGCGTCATTGGAACGTGATGATATCCGAAGATTACTGAGGTTTTGGCTGAATCCTCCGAACTGAGGAGAGAATGTCACCGGAGTGAGATGTTTTGCTGGTTCAGGATGAATGTCGCTACATTGACTCTCCTGCATCTGACAAAAATCTTGCCATTAGAAACATTTACCAAAAGTTTGAGACAGAATCAACGTTTGTGATTTTCTTATGTCAGACAAATAGACCTACAAATAAAAAGTGCTTTAACTCTGTGCTAAACAGCTCTTTCACATTACACCCACCTCAGTTCAGTGTAAATAAACAGGCTAGACTCATAAGCGAGCATTATGAACTCTTAACCTTAGCTCTGCAGCACAAAAACAACATTCTCACCTCACTATAGAGGATTCAGTCACACTTTGCTCAACACGCACTGTATATTATCTCATATTTGTGTAGAGCACAACATGATAGTGCTGTCAACCAATATGTAGTATTATTTTCTAAAATATAACAATCTATATATACAGTATCTCACAGAAGTGAGTACACCCCTCACATTTTTGTAAATATTTTATTATATCTTTTCATGTGACAACACTGAAGAAATGACACTTTGCTACAATGTAAAGTAGTGAGTGTACAGCTTGTATAACAGTGTACATTTGCTGTCCCCTCAAAATAACTCAACACACACAGCCATTAATGTCTAAACCGCTGGCCACAAAAGTGAGTACACCCCTAAGTGAAAATGTCCAAACTGGGCCCAATTAGCCATTTTCTCTCCCCAGTGTCATGTGACTCGTTAGTGTTGCAAGGTCTCAGATGTGAATGGGGAGCAGGTGTGTTAAATTTGGTGTTATCGCTCTCAGTCTCTCATACTGGTCACTAGAAGTTCAATATGGAACCTCATGGCAAAGAACTCTCTGAGGATCTGAAAAAAAGAATTGTTGCTCTACATAAATATGGCGTAGGCTATAAGAAGTTTGCCAAGACCCTGAAATTCAGCTGCAGCACGGTGGCCAAGACCATACAGCAGTTTAACAGGACAGGTTCCACTCAGAACAGGCCTCGCCATGGTCGACCAAAGAAGTTGAGTGCACGTGCTCAGCGTCATATCCAGAGGTTGTGTTTGGGAAATAGACGTATGAGTGCTGCCAGCATTGCTTGCCTACAGTCAAGCCCTGTCGTCCCAGAAGGAAGCCTCTTCTAAAGATGATGCACAAGAAAGCCCGCAAACAGTTTGCTGAAGACAAGTTGACTAAGGACATGAATTACTGGAACCGTATCCTGTGGTCTGATGAGACCAAGATAAACTTATTTGGTTCAGATGGCGTCAAGCGTGTGTGGCGGCAACCAGGTGAGGAGTACAAAGACAAGTGTGTCTTGCCTACAGTCAAGCATGGTGGTGGGAGTGTCATGGTCTGGGGCTGCATGAGTGCTGCCGGCACTGGGGAGCTACAGTTCATTGAGGGAACCATGAATGCCAACATGTACTGTGACGTACTGAAGCAGAGCATGATCCCCTCCCTTCGGAGACTGGGCCGCAGGGCAGTATTCCAACATGATAACCACCCCACCCTGAGCCTGCAACAAATTCTCCATAGAGAGCCGCCCCAAAGTGTGAAGTTTTGTTCTCAGGTCCAGTACATACTGAATTTTACTTTTACTGTCCGAAGGTCCGTCCTCCCAAGTTTCTCGTAGGACGTCCAACACCCCGCGGGGCTGACGTCCGTAGAGAAGCTCGAAGGGGGAAAACCCCGTGGAGGCTTGGGGGACCTCGCGCACGGCAAACAAGAGGGGTTCCAGCCATTTGTCCCAATTTTTGGCGTCTTCGTGAACGAACTTCCGAATCATGGTTTTTAATGTGCGATTAAATCGTTCGACCAGACCGTCTGTTTGTGGGTGATAAACGCTGGTGCGAATCGATTTAATGCCCAAGAGTTCGTAAAGTTCGCGGAGAGTACGTGACATAAACGCCGTGCCTTGATCGGTGAGAATCTCTTTCGGGATTCCCACCCGGGAGATTAGATGAAACAGGGCCTCCGCTACACTTTTCGCGGAAATGCTGCGGAGGGCCACTGCCTCTGGGTATCGCGTTGCATAATCCACTAGGACTAATGCAAAGCGATGCCCATGTGCAGATCGTTCTAATGGCCCGATGAGGTCCATGCCAATTCTTTCGAAGGGGACCTGCATAAGAGGGAGAGGGCACAATGGTGCTTTTGGGGTGGCCGGTGGGTTCACCAGCTGTGCCGGAACAGCTCGCGGTCTTCCTGCTGGGCTTGGAGGAGGGCTCGGAACCGCCGCTCCTGATCGTCCCTCAGGCCCAGCAGTGCCTGATGGTGCTCCTGGTGAAGACCCGCGAGCGATTGAATGACCTCCGCAAATGGCGATCCTGGCGGGGACTGCATGACGGCGGCGACGTTCTTCTTCCTTCCCGGGTTTCGGCACCAGTGTGATACGGTTCAATAGGGTGGAAGGAAGGAGACAGGGTCGGCGTACTGGGACGCGAGCTTTATTTAGAGTCTCTCGAACACACAACAGAAAACGGCTAAAAAGTAACTAGATAAATACTACTAGCATAACCTCTTATTATTGTTTAAGCTTTAATCAAGTTGTACATAGGTGACTGTAGGAGACTAAACAGAACTACTATGTAAAGAATGGCAAGCATGGGGAGGCCTATTAAATAGTATTAGTCATAACCTCTGGCTAATGATCAGACTGGCGAGTTTTTGACCGTGAGGTCTGTGTAAACAGCTGATGCAAGACACTCTGAGCGACATAGATTCCTAATGAACGAGTAAAATATAAAGTCAAGGGTTAAATAGAATAATCAAGTGTCAGAATAATAATAATTAGAAATAGACAAACAGCCAATTTGAATTTCAACCTAAGAGTCAAAAATGGAGTCAGATTAGAATTTCATAGAAGTTAAATTACTTTGCGCACCGAAAAGACCGGATGCACAGGAAACCTTCAGCCACCACTGGATACCTTCATTAGACCAAGGGCCAGATTTACTAACAGCTTGCGCCAGCGCAAACCGTCTTTTGGCGTTAAAATAGTACTGTCAGGATTTACTAAAGACGCGCAGTGAAGAATTAGGGCTGAAAAGGCGTGGACACAGTTATTTTTGGGCCTGACCTTATTGAATATGCATTTGTAGGAGTTTCCCTTTCAGCATGGTCGGCGCTAGGGAGGGGCTAGCAGGTGCTTCAGCACCCCCAAGAAAGACAAAAGCACCCCCACAGATTTTTTCTTGGAATCAATTATATACATGATGTAGCCTATTGTATTTAAAGGGGTCATATGATGCTTTTTTAAAGATAATTATTTTGTGTATTTGGTGTAACAGAATATGTTGACATGCTTTAATGTTCAAAAAACACATTATTTTTCAAATACTGTACATTATTGTAGGTCCTCTATGCCCCGCCTCTCTCAAATGCTTCGTTTTCTACAAAGTCCCTCCTTCCGACAAGCGCAGTCTGCTCTGATTGGCCAGCTGACCCAGTGCATTGTGATTGGCCGAACACCACAAGCACTCGTCGGAAATGTAATGCCCCTTACCATAATCGCGAGCTTCATCTTTCAAAATAAATGTAAAGACAGAGCCCAAAAGGGGAACAGAGTCGCATGACAGACACAGTGATGAAGCTGGTATGTGTTTGCAGTACACAAGCCACGGTTAAGACAGCTGACTCCACTGTGATGTGACCCTGTCTCTCTCTC
>NW_015547751.1:281584-288508 GCF_001515605.1 Sinocyclocheilus anshuiensis
CAGCGCAAACCGTCTTTTGGCGTTAAAATAGTACTGTCAGGATTTACTAAAGACGCGCAGTGAAGAATTAGGGCTGAAAAGGCGTGGACACAGTTATTTTTGGGCCTGACCTTATTGAATATGCATTTGTAGGAGTTTCCCTTTCAGCATGGTCGGCGCTAGGGAGGGGCTAGCAGGTGCTTCAGCACCCCCAAGAAAGACAAAAGCACCCCCACAGATTTTTTCTTGGAATCAATTATATACATGATGTAGCCTATTGTATTTAAAGGGGTCATATGATGCTTTTTTAAAGATAATTATTTTGTGTATTTGGTGTAACAGAATATGTTGACATGCTTTAATGTTCAAAAAACACATTATTTTTCAGTCTTTGCAACTTCAGGGATCTTATCTATGCACAATCAGCTTGTAACACTCCAAAGAGAAAGGAAAACTTGAAATCGCATCATATGACCCCTTTAATAAATAAGCTGATAATAAAAAAAAAGAAACAAAATAAATAAATAATCCTTATGCATGCATAACTCGTGCAAAGCGATAACGTCGTGATGTGCAGCTGTCACGCTTTTCGTAATGTCATTATAGCATTTTATTTTAAAAATGGAGTGCTTCCTTGTGCTAAGTAGGCCTGTCCTCGACTAAAGATTTTTCCAGTCAACTAGTCGTACGTTATATTAAATTGATTAATATGATAATATACTAAACCATCCTTTAATATATAGGCAGGCGTATTATAGCCTATTCCGCGCTCAAGCTCGCGCATAAAGCAATTGCCTCAAAGCACCGGTGTTCTGTCGATTTGTGCTACCCTGTCAGATTTTGCTACCTCCCATTAAATCAGTGGGTAGTACAATTCGACAATGAAAAATGCTACCTGTAAAATTATGGTTTATTAACGTCTACACCTACCACAACCCTAAACCTACCCTTACAGTAATGCAAATACAGTAATTATGTGTTATATTCACGGTTGTAGCTAGAAGGGATACAGCTACAGGAAACCAACAATAAATATTTTTTTCTACCTATTAGATTGTGTTTTATTAAAGTATACACCTACCCCAACCCTAAACCTACCCTTACAGTAATGCAGATGCATTAAATATTGTTGTTCAGCATGAGAAAAAGGATGCAATATTGATGTGCGCATGCACTGTAAACCCTGGTAGTACAATCTGATGGGTAGGATAAAATGTCATGACAAAGTGATTATGAATGTGTAGGGAAAAAGAAGACATTTTAGTTATTTATTAGTAAACTAGTGCTTTCTGAGTCAGTGTCGGGTGCAAAGATGAAGTTGCCGAATGCCGACACTGACTCGCCATCTCCACATGGATGTGCCTTTAATAGAAATGCCCCTTTTCATACGAACTACATAATTAGAAAATATTACAAAATTGAGTGGGCACGTTTTCCTTATATTTATTTTATTATTCATATAAAAAATAATAATAACCTGCTTTGGTTATATTTACTATTAATTGCCCAGCTCCCCCTGTCAATGATCTAGCACCCCCTCAGCACCTGCGTTCAAAATTCTCTGGCGCCGCCCCTGACTTTCAGACGCAAAATTTATGGGTGGAGAGTATTAAAATGAATCACGCAACACAATTTACTAAATTATTATACAAATTATATAAATTATTTACTAAATAATTATACAAATTACTGGTATTTCCACCATTATTTAACGCTCTAAAAAAGCATGTCTGCATGCACTGCTCTTGGTAGATTGTGTTGGTAATTATGGAAATAATCTGGCTGCGTCTGTGTTCTTTAGTTTGCGCGTTGTCAGTAAATCACCTGCAGAAATTTCCACTCCCATTAGCGCTTGGAATTGCGCTCTCACGCTAATTTGCCCTGTTTAATAAATCTGGCCCCAAATTGGGTGGACTGTATTAAAGATGCATTAAAAGATACATCTTAAAGGGGTCATATGATGCTGCTAAAAATAACATTATTTTGTGTATTCGGTGTAATGAAATGTGTTTATGCGGTTTAGCATCATTATGATGGTATGAAGAGATGGAATAATTCATGTAGGACGCCACTGAAGGCCTAGGTGTAAAATGCACGGCCCGCCACTGAATATATATATATATATATATATATATATATATATATATATATATATGCTGCCTCTCTCTTTTATGGTTTCTATAGCCGTAGCATCATTATGATGGTATGAAGAGATGGAATAATTCATGTAGGACGCCACTGAAGGCCTAGGTGTAAAATGCACGGCCCGCCACTGAATATATATATATATATATGTGTGTGTGTGCGTGCGTGCGTGCGTGCGCGTGCGTGCATGTGTGAAAAAGAAAACAGCTATTTAAATTGTATTTTTTATTTCACAATATAATTTTGGTTAAATAAATGCAGCCTTAGTGAGCAAAAGAGACTTCTTTAAAAAGCATTAACAATCTTACCTAAATTTCTGAATTGTGTATGTTGTAATGTACTATGTTTTAATATAAAAATCAGAGCTAAAGTTGTTGTTTTTTTATATAAAATATATAAAGATAATGCACAGAATAAATGAATGCATTAATGAATGAATGAATGAAAGTGACATTTGAAAACACAAAACAGATTCAACTTGGCATAGAAAACAATGTACTATAGAACACCGTGCAAATGAAAGAAATATTTAAAGACATTTACATAGTGCCCATATTGCAGTAAAGATGGTCACTCCTAAACATGTGCACTTGCAATATGTACAATATGATTCAATGAATGACTCACGCAAGTACTACATGTTGGCTGTGGAATAATATGTAATTTACATTGACCAATCTTTGTCATGCACTTGGCTGACAGGACTGTTTTTCAGGAACAACAACCTTGTTTACTTCATTGAAATGTGTTGATTTGTTTACTTATGCTTGAACTTTTCATGGGAGGCAAATTATGTCCAATTTCTCAGCCCACCCTTCGTCATCCACCACTGAAATGACATTCAAACTCTGTCTTCCTGAATCTCCCGCTGCATATTAGATCAGCAAAATAACATTTTCAAATTAGTTTAATGTCAAAGACTCTCGATGGTAGCAAAGATATCGTTGGTCAAACGCTGTGAGAGCAAAATAAAAAAGCCGGAAAAGGCAGGATGAATGGCTTTCTAAATGTGCACAGAGAAGCGGTTGGGGTTGTGTCCTCATTAGCAATGCTAATCGCTTTTAGCGATCTGCTGCTACTGCTGTCAGCACTGAGGCCTTGTGTTGTTCTTGAGATCAGGGTCTTTGAACAAGAACGATGGTTGCACACAGACACTGACACACACGATTTTGTGGTGCTTAAAAAGAATCTGCTTATAGTCATTGTGCCTTCAGGGAGACAATGTATCATCTCGCTTCAGTCTCTTTTAAATGGAGAGGGGCGAGCGTAATCAAACCTCCGGGTCTTTTTAAGCAGCATGTGGTGTTGCCTTGCTTTACATCAAATATCTGCAACACAGGCACACTAGGAAGGGACGGCAATGACAGAAAGAATGCACAACAGAAGTATTTTACCTATGAAAGATGACAGACTCCTTAGATATATGACCAGTGTCACGCTTGGAAGCAGGTGTCAGGCTTGGTTTGAAGATAATGGCTTCCCATCTTGGTGAACCACTGGGTAGTAAAGAACAATACTGAACGCCAACTGCCCTGCAACAAATGGATTTTCTTTCAGAAGGTTTCCTTTAATGAGAAAGGCAGTCTGTAAACTTCAAAAAGGTCTGTATTAAAACTACAGGCTGAGCTGAAATATAGCCACTTCATCTAGTCTGCTAGCGTATGTCATACAGTTTATTTTCATGTCGTTCATCTGAGTTGTCCAGCAGGGATGCTAGATTTTGTAGTTTTTCCAATTGCAAAGTACAAATTAAAGAACCCAAACCTTAATAATAAATATGCAAAACACTGAAATAATCAAAAGAGAAACTTGAGATAAACATGACTGCATTTTTTTTTCAATAGTATTTTTATTAAAAAAAAAGAAAAAAGAACAACATAAATAAGTCTGTATATAATTAATTTATAGAAGTATAACATTTGTATGAAATGTTTAAATATGTATTGAAAAAAAAAGAAACACCTGGAAACATTTCAAAATAAAAGATGTGACAAAATAAAAGACATATATTGAAACATTCGACAATGTCAAAACATCCAAACATAGTGACAATAACAGCTATGGCTTAATCTGATTAAATTATATTACATTTGCACACATATGCAAATTTTTACTTGGAATACTAGCATACTTATTGCATACTGTGCAAGATACACCTATTTAGCATTTGAACCCCATTATGCATATACTTATCTTAACATTTGGCAGCACAGTCAAATAATGCTTGTGGCTCATTAATCACACTGAAAATGGAAGGTCAAGTAAAATGCACTGCATTATGGTATGCAGATGCAGTGTGCTCTGTTATATAGTGCACATTTTGAATTCAAAAGAACAATAGAAATACAGAGCAATTCAGAGTCGTATAACATTATTGCGAGAAACCAAGGGAAACCCACTGTCAAGAAAGTAAATTTCAAAATAAAAGACATATATCAAAACAATTAACAATGTCAAAACATCCAATCATACCTGACATTAAAGGGACAGTTCACCCAAAAATGAAAATTATGTCATAGTTTATTCCCCTCTAGTTGTTCCAAACCTGTATGAATGTCTTTCAGCTGTTGACCACAATAGAATATATTCTGAAGAATGTTGCACCAAACAAATGACGGTAGCCATTGACTTCCATCGTTTAGAAAAATAAATCATATGGAAGTCAAGGGCTACCATCAACTGTTTGGTGCAACATTCTTCAGAATATCTTTTTATGTTCTGCAGAAGAAAGAAACTCGCACAGTTTTGTAACAACTTGACGGTGAGTAAATGATGACTGAAAATGTATTTGAATTTTTGAACTAACCCTTTAATGAGTGAGTGATCATTTATTTTAACAGATTCGTACAAACTTTGTTTTGCTATGTGTTGTTTTGTGGCTTCATTTGGAATTAGTTTCATTAAGTGGAGCAAAATAATGGCCAATATTGCCTCTGAGATGGAAGTTATTAACATTTTCTGCTGTGTATTAAGCAGTATCATGCAAGGAGAATTGCAATTCTGTTTGGTACAGGAATTACATGCTTTGTTTTTACTGAGTAGGAGTTAATACGAGTAAATAATATATGTATGCAATTTCATAAGCATTTGCATAGTATAAATAAAAGCATGAATTCTTATATCCAAACAGGACCTCTACAAAAATAAATATACATGTCTTTGCATATATCTGTTCATGCACTTGGGTCAAATTTATTCCTGAGGCAGAATTTGGCCCCCCATGCCTGCATTTTGGAGTCAGCGTGATTTGTCACTAAGTATTCCCATCTGGCCTCTACATCTACAGTGTCCCGATCTGACACTCGTTGCATAATGACTCAAATTGCCCTTGTCCACCCATTGTGATGTAAGTGGGATTACTAAGACAGCTAGAAGTTGAGGTTTCAGGACCATCATGTACTTGACATCAGAAACCACAGAGTGGATCGATATCGCAGAAATGAAATACAATGTCTGAAAACCTTAATGTCATTCCACATTTTTTTTTTTTTGACTCTCTGTGTCATATGAGATTGAGCCAATGAATATATAATATGGAGTAACCAACCAAATAAAATTTTATCTATCAGACGGTGACTGCATGATTGGCACTTTCCATTCATGTACTTTTTGCAACTCTGTTACCTACACATGGGTCAAAATGCAGTTCAAAATATAATACAAATTAAATTAAAATTAGAAATTAAAGTTGATATGATATGATAGAATAGAATAGAAAATCCTTTGATCATTTCTAATTACTGTTAAATGTATATTGCCCCTAAATTATAGAAAACATATTGTAACCATAATTCCATAATTACTTCAGTAAGTCAGGCTTGAATGGTTGAGCTTGATCAATAAACAAATAATTAATTGTACATATATTATAATATAATAAAATAAAATTATATAATTGGTTCGTTTATAGTTATTGATAAATATATATTGCCCAACATCTATATTAAATATATTGTAACCATAATTCCATAATTACTTCAGTAAGTCAGGCTTGAATGGTTGAACTTAAAAAAAAAAAAACAGAATATGATTTAAAAACATTAAACAATTATACTAAAAATACTTTACAGTTTATTTTAATTCAATGGAAAATATAATTTTTTTATCTAATATATATGAATTTTTTAAAGATATGGGGTACCAAAGTGCAAAGTGAAGCTATGTCATCACAACAAATTAGGAATATGATGTTGCATCTCATCCACAATAATGTTTTATCAATTGACTCCTGAACATAGCCATGTTTACTCAACTCTAAAATCACTGTATTTCCTCCCGAACACTACTATAATTGAAAGTATGAAAGTTAAAACTCAAACTGGATAACCACATTTCTCAATATCATTAGTGTTTGACCAGTATGTTGGACTTGAAATAAACTCAAATAAATCCATGAAATAAGACATCAAACCCACAGAGTAAAGACAATGCAAGCAAAACTTGCTGTTTACTCTATAATCCTTTGACAAACTGTCTGGGACCACTGCATGACAAATCCTGCTTAGCAAATTGCTCCATGCAAGGTCAGTCCAGTTTTACCACATGTATTTGTAAAAATGATCTCACGTATAGGTGCATCTCAATAAATTAGAATGTCGTGGAAAAGTTCATTTATTTCAGTAATTCAACTCAAATTGTGCAACTCGTGTATTAAATAAATTCAATGCACACAGACTGAAGTAGTTTAAGTCTTTGGTTCTTTTAATTGTGATGATTTTGGCTGATTGTGATGATTAACAAAAACCCACCAATTCACTATCTCAACAAATTAGAATACTTCATAAGACCAATAAAAAAAAA
>NW_015547751.1:288660-290365 GCF_001515605.1 Sinocyclocheilus anshuiensis
AGACCATTTTGAAGGCTCAGGAAACCTTTGCAGGTGTTTTGAGTTGATTAGCTGATTGGCATGTCACCGAATTCTAATTTGTTGAGATAGTGAATTGGTGGGTTTTTGTTAAATGTGAGCCAAAATCATCACAATTAAAAGAACCAAAGACTTAAACTACTTCAGTCTGTGTGCATTGAATTTATTTAATACACGAGTTTCACAATTTGAGTTGAATTACTGAAATAAATGAACTTGTCCACGACATTCTAATTTATTGAGATGCACCTGTATGTATATTTAATGTTAGCTATATTTTGTCAGTGTTAAAATTATCAATGTAAAAAAAAAAAAATAGACCAATAAAAATTGTTGAGGCTTTTATTCAGGTCTTTATAACATTATTAAAATTATGCAAAACTAAATGACAATGTTTACTTTCACAAGCCGTATTGTGTATTTACAGGCTTGCAGTGGGAAGTATAAAAGCTTACAGGCTTCCATACATCATCCCCCTGCAGCATCTTCTGGGATTTCTAACAGTTCGATTCTCTCAAGTCTGCATTCGATGCTTCCACGATATCAAGAATAGATCCGGGCACTCACATGCGTCCTCTGTTCTTTCATTCTTGATTAGGGTTGGGTATCGTTTTTTTTTTTTTCGATACCGGTGCCAAATCGATACTTTTAAAACGGTTCCGGTGCCCTAATGTTGTATGAACCGATACTTATAAAAAAAATAAAAATAATTCCCCCCCAAAAAATTATGGATTGGCCATTAGTACTATAAACACATGATGTCTGCTTCATTCATACAGGACGCCACAGGGCGCCCTCGCACAGAAAATCCACATATCCAGTCACAGAAGTAGAGAACTCATGACCTTCCAGGAAACCCCTTATATGGACAAAGGCATGCTATTATATCTGTAACTGAGTAAACAGAACATATAAACGTTTTTAATGATAAAACAAAGATAAACTATATTGTCGCAGTCGAGGGTTTATTGTCTGTTTTATTTAAGCCATCTCTGGTATTTTAATAATAATTAAGTATATTTATAATAGGGTGACCATATTTTACTTTTCCAAAGAAAGGACATTGGGGGCGGGGTTCGTGGGCGGGGCTTCACCTAACAGTATACATAGCAAAGTTTTTTTTTCTTTTGTTTGTTTGCTAATTTTTTTATAAAAATAAAACAATTCAATAGAACAGAAAAATAACAGATAATGCTAGTGTTAGAAGGTCATTATTTATAATAAATAAAAATAAAATAAGTGGAAAGAATAGAGAATGCTAGTGTCATAGGCTCTTTTTTCTTTATAAATAAAACAAGTAGTTAGAATAGAAAAACAGTTTAAAAGTAGCCCAATTGTGTGGAAAAAATGTGGACTTGTCAACCCTGCATCCAACAAGAGCTACCAGAGTCAGCTTTGACTGATAACAGGTCGAGAATAAGGAGAGATGACTGACAAGACCATGCTGGAATATTTGCTGCTCAACAGATCCTGAGCTCATTGACAAATATATGATCTTGTAAGATGTGCTCCCTTTACACAGAGTGCGCCTGATCGTCAAATCAACAGTGAAAGTGAACCGCGAGCGCTCATTCAAAAGCGATTTCAATACCCCACATATTGATAGTGGCTCCCTGATGCACAAAAAATATACATATACAATATTATACAATGTTTGCGGGAGCCGACACAAAAATCGCGGGAGCGA
>NW_015547751.1:295732-295999 GCF_001515605.1 Sinocyclocheilus anshuiensis
AGGGAAGTTTAGCTTTAGGCATTTTAATTTAAGCATGTTTAGCTTAGTTAACGGAAGGCTACCTGCTGCCATCAGAGCAAGTGTGATTACTGCATTCACGCGCTCCTCGGATGCTCTCATTTCCCGAGTTGTGCTTTTAAGTCGGAATGTGAAATCAACATAGACACTCTCGTTACTACAAAGATGTTTTGGAATTGTATTATTAGAGCTTTCCGACTTGAGTTCACGTGCATTTTCTCAGTCGGGAAATTATTTTTCACGTGCGGC
>NW_015547751.1:296231-309007 GCF_001515605.1 Sinocyclocheilus anshuiensis
TGCGGCGTCAGTGACGATGCTTCTTACGTCCGTTTCGGAGAACCAGAGGACAAATATTTCAATCGATCGCTCAGGCATGGCACCGAAATCTGCGTTCGGATTCGGTTCTAGTACACACCGGTTACATAGGTACCGGTGCCATATTGGTACCGGGTTTCGGTACCCAACCCTATTCTTGATTATTGGAATTGAGCTTCGACGGTTAATGTTGACATAGGGTGCTTCTCAAATGGAAGGCTGCATCCTACCGAGGCTGCGTCCTTTGTAGCTCAGTCCTTCAGAGTCTTGTAGGCTAGAGTCCTCCTCGGCATTAAACAATAGAATTAGACAGTCTAGTAAGTGTGCGTGGCTATGTTACATATGTTCCCGCCCTCACCGCCATGGCACAAAAATACTAATAAAACTTAATTTTGGAAAAATACTTTGTATTACAAACCATTATGTTATTTGGCTTTCTATTAATGCAATACAAAGAATCACAGCCGTCTAGTCTCCTGGTGGCTTACATTATTGGCAGTTTAGCGTTTAGTTAGTAATTTACACCAAAACAAAAAATAACATCTATTCTTTCATTTCTGGAAACATTATTTTTGTCTTACATTTCATAATAAATTCAGACAAGCTCAGTACTGAATCGTTTACATCCCATGCATCCTTCAAATTCAGCTGAATGAAGGATGTGAAACGAAGGCTGACATCCAAGGATCCTTGCGATTGAGATGGCCTTCAGCGATGTTTGATGATGTGGCAGCCAAGATATGCAGCCTTCCGTTTGAGAAACACCCATAGAGCGAGAATACAAGGATTCAAGATTGCTTAAGAACGCATATTGAGAAACGGCCTATATCTCCCATAATCCTCTCTGTCTACCACCTGTGCACACTCCACAATCACCACAGGTCTGCCATCAGCCTCATCAGTTCCTCCATATAAGCCAGCACTAAACACACAGGCCTTGTCTGGTCTTGTTGATGTATAGGACTGCTTATGTTGTTCCTTTGGAGCGTCTTACCCTACTCACCTAACGTCTATACCTACCTCATGTCAGCCTCTGCACCATCTTTCAAGATGGCAGGAAGATACGTGCAGGAATTCCTGGAGTAATGTCATCTAATGATGTGGGATGGTTGTATACTTATCCACTGCTTTATAAATGGATTGAGAAGAAGATGGATTAAGCGCTGAAGAAGATTACCACTCTCCGATCCTCATGTTTAGAACCCACTCCATAGTCCGATCCAGAATGTCAGCCAAGTCCAAAGTTTGCTAAAGACTCAGCGCTTCATTTAACCACAGCCCAAAAGAGAAGAGTGAGGAAGAAGAGAGCCTTCTCTACAACTTCAGCCCCTGACCACAGTCCATTGTCTGCTCCAGCCCCTGAGCCCAGTCCAGTGTGGGCTCCAACCCATGAGCCCAGTCCAATGTTGGCTCCAGCCCCTGATCACAGCCCAGTGTCGGCTTCAGCCCCTGATCAGAGACCAGTGATGGCTCCAGCCCCTGACCAGAGTCCAGTTGTTCCAGCCTCTGACCAGTGTCCAGTTGTTCCAGCCTCTGACCAGTGTCCAGTGATGGCTTCAGCCCCTGAGTTCAGTTACGAGCCCACTTTGGCCCCTAAGTCTGAATCGGAGCCCACTCTAACCCCGGAATATGTTTGAGTCTATTCCTATCTCTGAGTTTGTTTCAAATTTCCCTCCAGACCATAAGACTATGCAGGAATTTCCCCCAGACCAAGAATCAGCTTCAGAGTCCACTCATTTCCCTGAACTTAGTCAGGAGCCATCTCAGATCCCAGAGTGATCAGCCTATTGCCCACTCTCATCCCAGAGCTTAGCACAGTACAGGGCAGTAGCGAACCATGACTCTTGAGCCTAGGCCCCTCTCCCCCTACTCTCGTCGGGGGAAAAAAAGACCAGCCTAGCTTACGGTGTCCTCTTCTCAAACTCATCTTTGACAGTTCCACCTCTGAAACAAGAGGCTATCCCGCCTTAAGGTGGTCGCACACCAGACGACATGTGCAGCCCTGCACCGCACCACATCTTTAAAATTCCCACACATTGTTTTCCATGACTGTATGCACACCGGCGACTGTCCGCGGATCCCAACTCCGGGCGCTGTTCATAATCCTGCCGCGCCTCAGCGCCACACATCATTTTCCATTAAATTACATTAGATTTGTCCCAAATTATTGTTAATGTACATAATGATTTCATCCTATGTTGGAAGAGTGTGTATTGTGCGTTTTCCAGCAAAACGTTTGTCTTTCTGTGGCTCTAATAAATTCCGTAATTCATTGTGGTATAGATCGCAATTTCTCATCCCATTTGCTGTTTTTTCGATCCCCGAACTTTAAACTCATTGACACCACTTGCTCATTCTTGAAGTTAAGTTTTGACTGTTTGGGGAATAGATTAAATGTTTTGGACTGCTGTCTTGAACTGAACGCGACACGTTCGGTGTGTGATACGTGTTGCACCGGGGCACCACTGTGCTTCTCGTCTGATGTGCGACCGCAACAAAACAGCACAGCGAGAGTGACTGATATTACCAAAATCATGCATCCTTCAAATTCAGCTGAATGAAGGATGTGAAACGAAGGCTGACATCCAAGGATCCTTGCGATTGAGATGGCCTTCAGCGATGTTTGATGATGTGGCAGCCAAGATATGCAGCCTTCCGTTTGAGAAACACCCATAGAGCGAGAATACAAGGATTCAAGATTGCTTAAGAACGCATATTGAGAAACGGCCTATATCTCCCATAATCCTCTCTGTCTACCACCTGTGCACACTCCACAATCACCACAGGTCTGCCATCAGCCTCATCAGTTCCTCCATATAAGCCAGCACTAAACACACAGGCCTTGTCTGGTCTTGTTGATGTATAGGACTGCTTATGTTGTTCCTTTGGAGCGTCTTACCCTACTCACCTAACGTCTATACCTACCTCATGTCAGCCTCTGCACCATCTTTCAAGATGGCAGGAAGATACGTGCAGGAATTCCTGGAGTAATGTCATCTAATGATGTGGGATGGTTGTATACTTATCCACTGCTTTATAAATGGATTGAGAAGAAGATGGATTAAGCGCTGAAGAAGATTACCACTCTCCGATCCTCATGTTTAGAACCCACTCCATAGTCCGATCCAGAATGTCAGCCAAGTCCAAAGTTTGCTAAAGACTCAGCGCTTCATTTAACCACAGCCCAAAAGAGAAGAGTGAGGAAGAAGAGAGCCTTCTCTACAACTTCAGCCCCTGACCACAGTCCATTGTCTGCTCCAGCCCCTGAGCCCAGTCCAGTGTGGGCTCCAACCCATGAGCCCAGTCCAATGTTGGCTCCAGCCCCTGATCACAGCCCAGTGTCGGCTTCAGCCCCTGATCAGAGACCAGTGATGGCTCCAGCCCCTGACCAGAGTCCAGTTGTTCCAGCCTCTGACCAGTGTCCAGTTGTTCCAGCCTCTGACCAGTGTCCAGTGATGGCTTCAGCCCCTGAGTTCAGTTACGAGCCCACTTTGGCCCCTAAGTCTGAATCGGAGCCCACTCTAACCCCGGAATATGTTTGAGTCTATTCCTATCTCTGAGTTTGTTTCAAATTTCCCTCCAGACCATAAGACTATGCAGGAATTTCCCCCAGACCAAGAATCAGCTTCAGAGTCCACTCATTTCCCTGAACTTAGTCAGGAGCCATCTCAGATCCCAGAGTGATCAGCCTATTGCCCACTCTCATCCCAGAGCTTAGCACAGTACAGGGCAGTAGCGAACCATGACTCTTGAGCCTAGGCCCCTCTCCCCCTACTCTCGTCGGGGGAAAAAACGACCAGCCTAGCTTACGGTGTCCTCTTCTCAAACTCATCTTTGACAGTTCCACCTCTGAAACAAGAGGCTATCCCGCCTTAAGGTGGTCGCACACCAGACGACATGTGCAGCCCTGCACCGCACCACATCTTTAAAATTCCCACACATTGTTTTCCATGACTGTATGCACACCGGCGACTGTCCGCGGATCCCAACTCCGGGCGCTGTTCATAATCCTGCCGCGCCTCAGCGCCACACATCATTTTCCATTAAATTACATTAGATTTGTCCCAAATTATTGTTAATGTACATAATGATTTCATCCTATGTTGGAAGAGTGTGTATTGTGCGTTTTCCAGCAAAACGTTTGTCTTTCTGTGGCTCTAATAAATTCCGTAATTCATTGTGGTATAGATCGCAATTTCTCATCCCATTTGCTGTTTTTTCGATCCCCGAACTTTAAACTCATTGACACCACTTGCTCATTCTTGAAGTTAAGTTTTGACTGTTTGGGGAATAGATTAAATGTTTTGGACTCTCTGAGGGCCTAGAAGTCCCTGACGGTTCCCCACTGTAACAGGGCCACCAATTAAGAGTCACCTGATGTCATGGCCTTCTTGCCATTAATTAGCCAGATAGCTCTTTGCCTGGTGGATTCAGAAACCCTGCTACCTCTGATTGCTCTCATTGTTATGGCAGTGACCATAATAAATGTTTGGGCCACACACTGCTCTCCCACTCGTATAGAAGTGAAGGGGTTTGTTCCTGAACTTCCTGTTTACCCAGATATGACCAAGAAGGTCATCTCTGAATTTCCTGTCTGCCCTGATGCGAACCTAGAGGTCATTCCCGAGTACTCTGTTTACCCAGATATGGCCATGGAGGTCGTTCCCAAGTTTCCCATGTGTCTAGATGCGACCACACCTATGGAGGCCACATTTGAACTCCAGATGCCCATCTCCCAGTCGTCCCTCTAAATGCTGGCAATCCAGCCGACCCGCCAGACGTCTTCAAGCCTGTCACCCATGCAGGCAATTTCAAGTCAGCTAATCATCCTTATGGTCTCTAACCAACTGAGGTGGGGTTAGAGACCTGGGGTTAGATTTGTCTGCTTGGATGTGGTATCCTTCAGTTCCAACATGTAGACCTCCTTCTCTGCCAGCTTAACCTATGTCTCCATGGTTTTCTCCAGCTCTGCTGTGGTGATTTCCAGCTCCCCCAGATCGTCCAAGGGAATCTTCTGTCTCTTCCGAATTGCTGTGGTGGTTTCCAGATCCACATAATCCACCATGGTGGTTCTCTGTCTGCTCTGCTGAAAGGGTCTTCAATATCGTCTGCTCTGTCCTGGTGGTGTTCAGATTCATCAGCTCTGATATGGTGGTCTTTGGATCCGTTGCGGGGATCTTCTATCCTGACTGCTCTGCTGTGGTCGTCTTCTGCTCCGTCAGCTATGCTGTGGAAGTCTTAGAATCCACTATGGCAATCTTTTATCTTGACAGATCTGCGGTGGTGGTCTTCTGCTCCACCATGGGGGTCTTTGGTCCCGTCAGCTCTTCCCAGGCTTTCTGCTCTGCTGACTCCACCTGGCTTCCTGCTCTGCCATCTCCACCACAGTTCCCTGTGCTGCTGACACTGCCCAGTTTCGCTGGTTTGCCGGTGCCATTCTGGAAGTTTCCTGTCCTAACCGTATCTTCTTTTTCACATGTCTGTCTCTTGCCACATCTCCAGGATGCCCTACTGGATTCTGTTTTGTGTGAGGTCATTCCTTCCGAAAAGGGAGAGTGCTTTCATGATCACAAAATCCATTCACTATGCCTGTCACCTCAGCACACTACATCTCCTATAATCCTCTCTGTCTACCACCTGGTCACAATCAACAATCACACCTGTCTGCCATCAGCCTCATCAGTTCATCCATATAAGCCAACACTAAACAAACAGGCCTTGTCTGATCTTGTCGATGTATGGCACTGCTTATGTTGTTCTCTTGGAGCATCTTACCCTACTCTCCTACCGTGGATACTCTCTGTAGATATGTATTTAGCTGTGTTTTTTTTTAATGTAGTATCTGTAAGGACCACTCATTGGCCCTACGACAGAACCCAACAGCGTGGCTGAAGGTATAATGCTTGTAGGTCTTTTACCTCAGCTTCTTTGAATTTCACTTAATTTGCTATGGTTCAATTTGATTGTGGCTCTGTGTTTAACCTGATTCCAATTTTGAAGTGATCATTAAATTTGTGTATTTCTAATTAAGATCACAAATATTGGTTATGTATTAAATTAGATATTTGGTTATTCTGAATATGCCATACTTCAAATTATTTGTTAATCAGGGACCCAATGTAGCATTTGAGTCTCAAGTCGGCCGTATATTCTCCAGTCTGATTTTAATAAGATTGTGTAGGTTGACTAATACTGCCCTACAAAGGCAAAAGACCTTAACTCGCTAGAGTGTGAAACTGAGAAAAATGACTTAGTCCAACCAAACTTAGTATAGGTAGGACACTGGAAATTTAGTAATTTGATGTTTTAGTAATAAATGATCTACTTGAAAAAATTGTGAGCTCAAACTTGATTTTTACCCCCGTTTGGAAGTTAATGTACTCTGCCTTTGCATTGTCTGCAAAACGTGAGACGTCACACCAAGGCAAAAGGCAATAACTTCCACATTATCAATATTTGGTTGCTGATCATCATTTATAATCATCATCATGATCATCATAATCATTTACAAAATCGTTATAGTAACACCTGTATAAAATCTAGTGACCATGGGCTGTCTCATATAAGCTATTGCATATAGCAATGTGACTGTATTAGAGGGTTTTTTTTTTTTTTTTTGGACCGTAACAAGCAAAAAGTTAAACGTGTGAGTAGATGCCAATTTATTTGCTATGCTCATTAATGTAAAAAAAAATATGCTAGACATAGCATATTGCTTATATGGTGACTTGTATGAAATAGCCTAACCTCAAAGAACGACTTGTGGATTGATGTGAACGCCAGCAAGCAGGATGCTCCGAATGCTTGTGGATTAAACGTCTCCGATGATGTTCATCGCCATGGATTGATTTTATCGGGTTACAAGAAAAGGTAGGATATGGATTTAATTGCGAACTGTTAGTAGGCTATGTAATTAGCAAGATTTTAAAATGTATATGGTGTTTAATAGGGAGCCAGTGCAGTGTTGACAGTACCGGGCTAATCTGCCCTACAAAGGCAAAAGACCTTAACTCGCTAGAGTGTGAAACTGAGAAAAATGACTTTAACGTTTTTTACTTGTCCAGCCAAATTAATTATAGGTAGGACACTGGAAATGTAACAATTAGATGTTAATGTGACTGTATTAATTGTTGTTGTTTTTTTTGTTTTGTTTTTTACCGTAACAAGCAGACTAAAAGTTAATGTGAGTGGATACCGTGGATACCAATTTATTTGCAATGCTCATTAATGTAAAAGAATGCTAGACATAGCATATTGCTTTTATATTGACTTGTATTAAATAGCCTAAACTAAAAGAACGACTTGTGGATTGATGTGAACGCCAGCAAGCAGGAATAATGCTCAGAATGCTTGTGGATTAAACATCTCCGATGACGTTCATCGTCATGGATTGATTTTATCGGGTTACAAGAAAAGGTAGGATATGGATTTAATTGCAAACTGTTAGTAGGCTACTGATTTTATGATTTATCATGCTAGCTATGGCATTCGAGTCCACACGCGTCCAGCTAGAAGTGACAGCCTGGTGAATCTGTGTTACAAAAAGAAAAAAAATATATTTAAAGGTTATTCACGATTACATATTGCTGCCAAGGTATCTAGTCTTTACAGTGCTTTGTTATATGGAGCTGTTTGGTAGATCGCGATCTAATTCGTTTGTCTACACCGTAATTAAAATGTGGCAGACTTTAATGGACCGTAAAACAAAGGCAGAACACCGTATAACTCCAAGCCGGCACCGTAACTTCATATTGACGAACGGCTAAACAAAGTCAGAACGCAGTAACTCAGTTTGATCGTTCCAAACAAAGTGAAAGAGCTGTAACTGGTGTTATGTGGTGCTCTGCCTTGGTTTCTCCGGGGCTTTTCAAAGTTGCGGTTGAGACGACTCATTATTTTCTCGGAAAAACAACGCAATTGACTCAAGATAATTATACATGTGATAAATGATGTCTTGAATGTCCCAAAAATATCAATAACTCATTTTCGAAAAATCTTTTTCTTTTGCCTTTGCACGGCAAAATACCTTTAGTCGGCTGCCTACTGCTTGCTCTTGACAAAAACTGTAGTTTTAGTATTTCCCCATACGGCTTGCTAAATCAGTAATGGACAGAAGTCAAAAAAGTCTCCCATGACGTGCCTACTCCTGCATTCATCCAGGAGCCTTCAGTTTGCTCTATCCTGGCCATAGATTTGAGGTAACATCAGTCTCATGATGTACTAGTCATAATGATTTCAGGTGCATTCAGAATAAATCCTATATAAAATTGTATTTGTCAGGTAAGAATGTATCATGCCAATTACATAATTAAACAATTAGAACGGGCAGTTCTATACCCTTTTTAGGTGGGCTACAGCCCCCCTGAATGATCGGGCCAGTACTGCTTCCTCAGTTTATCCTTCTCTTGTGTTTTAAAGCTTGTCAGTTTAACTGATTAACTGTTTGAGGTTTAAACATTAAATTGATTAAGCTATTCATGCACAAGAAGGCGCAAAAGAGATCTCAATGTGGTACTCGCACACTGTCATAGATCGTCTGAAGCATGAACACAACCAAGCAGTCTTTCAGACAGGACAATACCAAATCGAGTTATCTTTCGCGTACTGAGAAAATGGGCACAAAATTATGATGAGTATTGGCGTAAAAATTGTCTTAATTGAACGTAAACAGTTAAGAAAATATCAGATGCGCATTCATATAATGTATTTATTTAATATAATGCATTTGTTAATCAAACCACAAAAGAAAACTAGAGAATCACTTGCTGCTCTTAAGTCACTGCTGTAACTTTAATGGATATATATGGAAAAAAATCTAGAACTGTCTCTGGAAAAGAACATGCATGAATGAGAACACAAAGTGCGGGACTTGCTTGATGTTAAAATAGTTAAGAGGAATAAGCTTAAAAAAAAAAAAAAATTGATGCCTTACTTGCACTGACTGACACATACCTGAAGCGCGCTCATAGAAAGACACCTCTCTCAGACCGCATGCAGCTCCCGAATTCAGTGTCATATTGCACTTGAACGGTTCTACACAATTACAGTATTGAAAAATTGGCATATATTCATGCAAACATAGTTATGTCTTAAGTGAACATTTATGGAACAGTTGGGGAAAACTTCTGATGTGTAACAAGTCTGGGCATAAACCTGCTGCCGTCTGTGTCGTTACTAATCAATCACTCGTTGCTCTTGACAACAATTTTGCAGATTATGCAGTGATTATTTGATATAGTTGATTATTCTGCTATTCCTGTTTTTCTTACGATTTTTTTAATATACAGCCTATTTAGGACCACTAAAATATTTTGACATTGGCATGGCAAGTAAGCACATGTAACCCCCCATTTCTCATTATCATGATGCAAATAATTCCCTCACCAATTTAATGAGAAAGAAAAGAAATACAACATTTAAATGCATCACTGTCACGGAGACTCAACAGCCATGCCACATCCTTTGGCCCCTCCCACTCATTAACAATCACCCGAATACTGATGCACTTCACCTGTCGTCACTAATTAGAACTGATTTTAAGCCACCATCTCATCCCTCCTCCAATGCCTGGTCTTGTTGTTCACATGCGTGCATCAACTTACCTGGCTCTTCCAGTGTTGCCAATTTAGCTACTTTGTAGCTAGATTTAGCGACTTCCCCGCCCCTTTTGAGACTTTTTTTCAAAAGTTTAGGGACAAATATAGCAACTGCTTGGACAAACCTTATCTAAGTTCTCATCTTGCCCACTGATCTACGTTCATCTTTATATAGATCAGTGAATTTGCCATTGTGATGTCATCTAGTGACATTTAGCTACCAGTTTTAGCTACTTTCAATTTAAAGCAGTTGGCAACACTAGGCTCTTCTCGTTGGATACTTATCAGTTCATCTTCTGTCATCTGCTCAGCTCTCTGGGTCCATCTCCACCTGCACTTATGACACTTATGTTAATGCTCAAGCTAAGTTAAACTCTGAACGTCTGAAATATACCCTATGATCATCGCTTTCTCTTCTTCCAAGGCTTCGATAAATAAATATTGTTGAATTGTACTTGCGTCGTCCTCTTCTGTATGCTGATGAATGTGAGTAGTTGTCACTAAAATAAAGCCACAATGATTTTAATTTAATTTCTGGCCTAATTTAGGGCCATGAAGACATTTTTACTTTTGCATGGCAATTAAACACATTTAATCCCCATTTCTCATTATAATAGTATGATATTCCCTTATCGATGAATGAATGAATGAACTAATAAATAAATAAAAACTAATTTTGTTTTATGGAAATAGAAATGCTATATTAAAATTGTTAATAAATAAGACACTTGTAGTGCAGTACTTGGTTCAAATCAATCCTTTTCTTTCTAATACCTCAGCTTGGGAATTATTATATTGTGAAAACTGCATCTCAGTTGTCTCTGCTCTGCCAAATGCTTGTATGTAAAACACCACTGTTCCCCATCAGTTTCCTCTGCTCTTGATAATTGCTCTATGAAAATGTTTTATGAATCTATCGTGTTGCAAGGTTGGCTATGCCATTCTAGATCGACACGTTGAAATGAGATCACTCTGAGTTAATTAGCAACTTGGCAGAAGTAAGCACAAGCGTCCACAAGAGACTATGGAACAGAAAACACCAAACCGATGAAACAACTCACTTGAAATGCCAACTCCACAGCTATCCTTTATCTAAAACCTCAAACCCTGATATCTGACATCCTTAAAACAATTTGCCACCCTTTTCAAAAGGTACCACTTCTCCTTGTATCAACCTGATTCCACTTTCACTTCTGCACCGCTTGTTTTGATTGTCAATTGGTGCATTTCAAAAGCACATGATTGCACTTAGAATCATCTGGAGATGCGAAAGCACGCCCTTGTGCGCAAACCTGTTATAAAGGCCAATTTCCACCAGAAGGGACAGGGATAAATAGGAGCAGAGGTCAGGCGTATTGCAGCATGAGATCACTGCTCAAAGAACACTTGCTTTAAGATGCTTTGAGTGGACTTGCTGTGTAGGCCACATAAATCTAGCGCTGACAACCACAGTGAAAGTCATTACTCAAGCACTGTCACCGCACTGGGCCTCTCTAGCCTCACATCGGCCCTGCGCCATGCCTTGCAAATCCTCTTCTGTCGCTCTGTTGTGCTTTATGCAGCAGCGTCGCTCGTTTAGGCTCATTCATCTAATGGAGGCAATGAAAATGGGGGAAGCAAATTGATGTGGTCCATTTAAGGCCCCAATTCAAGCCAGCTTCATTGCATTTAATAAATAGGGGAGTATTTATATATTTCTATCTCCCTGTGAGAGCAGAGCATTCCAGTTATTGGTGGAGGGCTTTTCTAATACGCTCTGATGTATGTTAGATGCAGCTATAAGTAGATATAATTCAGCTCAAAATTAATTGAAATTACAAAAGTTATTTCCAAAAGAGATGGGCACTGATGTGTTAAACTTAAAAACTCTACCACACACAAACAATTTTTCATAAGAAAAAATAAATAACCGGTCACTTTTTCAACAGCTTTGTTTCATTTTTTTATATTTAAAGGCAATTTTCTTTGTAGATTATAAAAAAATAAAATAAAATCAATAATTCCAAATGTTTTATATATTGTTTTAAAGTATGTTTAAACTTGACAAAGTATAAATAGTCAAAAAAGATGAAAGGTACAAGACTATACATACATACATACATACATACATACATACATACATACATACTCTAACATTTACAGATGAAAATATACCTGTGACATGTCAGTTATGCACTGAGGAAAACACAACGTCTCAAATGCATTAAATAGATATTTATATATACTGTATATATTTTATATATATTCTTTGTTTGTCATGGTGGATCGATTTGATCCATGATCGACATTAAGATCTGCTTCAGAATAAGCGTGCACAAATTAGTAGTGAGATAGTGTGAATTTAATTTGTTGTTAATGGAACCACTTTAGCCCCGATTGATTTGTTAGGTTATTTCAAGTCAGGTTTTGGACTTTAATCCCAGTTTTTCCTCGGGTTTCCATGGTGTTATTCGTCATATCACGAAGCAGCGGTGATGAAAAATGCGCTAGAGAAACAGTTTAGAGAAATCAATCATATCTACATATAAAATATTGGTCACTTTGTAAATAATAAAAGTATATCGCATCCATTAGTAATTATATATAAATAAATCGATTTTACCGATGCAAATATGTTAGAAGTTATACATCATGATATACGAACTTGTAGTCGATACACACTTTTTAAACCGACTTTTTAACTTTGTATGCCGATGCACCTAGCTGGGAATCGGGGAATCTTCCCATCCCTAAGATATATATATATATATCCATCATCGCTTTGTGTCAAAATGGCCTCACATGCAAGGAACTTGCTACAAAGAATATTGCACCTGAAAGAACCATTTACCGGATCATCAAGAATTTCAAGGAGAGAGGTTTGACTGCAGTGAAGAAGTCTTCAGGGCAGCACAGAATGTCCAACAAGTGCCAGGACCATCTCCTGAGGAGTCAGCTACAGAATCGTGTCACCACCAGTGCAGAGCTTGCGGTGAACGCTACCATCAGTCCTGTGTTGTGCCAACAGAAAAGCATCCTGAGACCATCCATGTGTGGGGTTGCTTTTCAACCAAGGGAGTGTGCTCTCTTATAATTCTGCCCAAAAACACTGCCATGAATCAAGAATGGCATCAAAACGTCCTGCAAGAGTGACTTCTTCCAACGATCCATGAGCAATTTGGT
>NW_015547751.1:309566-311934 GCF_001515605.1 Sinocyclocheilus anshuiensis
ACTTTTTTTTTTTTTTACTTTAGATTTGCCACCAATTCGCCAAAACATTAAAAAAAAGTTATGTTTTCTCACGAGATCAGGTTTTGACAGTGCTGGGCAGTTTAGTAACTGCTGAGGGAGTGAATTGAGACACAGTTTGATTAAGCTGTTTCAGAGGCTCCAAACCTTTAAAGACCTCATAAGCACTAACTCACCCTCTCATTTCTCCCACAGACAGCAGCGTGTGACCGACCAGCCCCACAGGAGCACAGCACGGACCCACTGCACTGGGAAGAAGGAAGAGAACACTCACGGCACCGGAGCACCCACCTGGACCTTTCTCTTTAGTACACCCTCCGGGGCATTTATTGAGCCATCCTTGTCGTCTGATTCTTCACCCCGTGACACTGGTGGAGAATGCAGGCAAATCAGTGAAGAATTACCGACAAGTGATCTCCTTCACCTCCCCTTTTTTTTTCCGTTGTGTCTCCGGGTTTCTGTCACAGGCGAGCGCTCCTCCCCCAACATGGACGAAATCCTCCAGCGGCTCACCGAGGTTAGCATCCGCCAGCAACAGATCGTTGAGCACCTCGCCACACGTCAAGGGGAGGCAAAGTGCCGCCGCCGCTCAACGCATTCCGCTGCTGGACCCCCGAGTACAAGCCGCTAAGCTGCTACCCAAGCTGACCCCCCATGATGATGTGGAAGCATTCTTGCAGATGTTTGAAACAACGGCAACCTCTGAAGGATGGCATACGGATGACTGGGCACGGTTGCTGGCTCCCCTGCTGACGGGTGAAGCCCAGTGTGCATACTTCGCTCTTCCTGCCGCCTCCGTCGATCAGTATAAGGAGGTCAAGAAGGAAATTTTAGCCCACCTGGGGTTATCCTCTATCTGTGCCGCTCAGTACTTCCACGAATGGGAATATAAGCCCCGTCTGCCGGCCCGTGCCCAGGCCGCCGAACTCACGCGACTCACGCAGCAGAACCACTACCTTGGAGCTCACGGAGGCTATCAAGCTGGCGGATGCGGCCCACCATCGGGATGCTGGGGAGCGAGTGCCACCGTTTCCCTGGAGGGTGGTCCAGGAGCGACGCGCGCCAGAGGGCACCCAGCGACCAGTGAGCAGGCCGGCGGCTCCCTCTCCGCGGGATGAGCCCATGCCGACGGAGGCCCCCGCGCTTCCAGTACTGCGACCTGCCGGTTGGAGCTCAAGAAGTGGACGTGAAAGTAAATGGAAAGCCGTTCCGGGCCATCCTGGACTCCGGCAGTGCGGTCACTCTGGTACAGTCTCATATTATCGCCCCACGAATGGAGTATAAAACCTTCCTCCCCATAATCTATGTCCACGGAGATACACGACAAGTTCCCGCTCGCAGGGTGACCATTTCTGCCGCTCCCGGCGCCTGGCCTGTGGAAGTTGGGGTAATGAAGGATCTTCCCGTCCCCGTGCTGATCGGGAGAGACGCCAACCCTCACAAATGCCACCTTGCACTCTCTGAGGCGAAGTACCTGGGCTTCCAAGTTGGACGGTGTCTCATTCGGCCGCAGGAGAAGAAGGCGGTGGCGGTACGCTCTGACCCGAGACCAAGACTCAGGTACGAGCCTTTTTAGGGTTGGCGGGATATTATCGCTGCTTCATCCCCAACTTCTCCTCTTTAGCCGCCTCCCTGACAGACTTGACCAGGAAGGGGTAGCCGGAGAAGATACAGTGGACACCAGCAGCGAAAGAGGCCTTCCAGAGGGTGAAGGGGGCCCTCACCTCTGAGCCAGTTCTCAGAGCCCCGGACTTTAGCTGCCCCTTCCTGCTGCAGAGGTACTACCTCCTTGGCCGGAAGTTCACCCTGGTCATGGACAACGCACCCCTTCAGTGGATGGCCTGCGCTAAGGACACCAATGCCAGGGTGACCCGATGGTTCCTCGCGCTCCAGGACTTCCACTTCGTGGTGCGTCATCGGGCGGGAGCCGCGAACGCCAACGCAGATGGCCTTTCTCGGATGTGGACAGCTTTCACAGGTCTGTCAGGGGTCACTCCCCACCCACCCCCTATCGCTCCCCTACTATCTCATATTGTTAACAGGATACTGAAGCAGCAAACTTTGCAAAACACAAAATTTGTCACTGACAATGGCCATGAGTGTGTGTGTGTGTGTGTGTGTATAAATCAGTGAGTTATATAGAGCAGTGGTTCTCAAACTGGGGTACGCGTACCCCTGGGGTTTTGGAGTTTCTGGAGTTTTGGCATTCATTTAATTCTACCCCAACTTAAAATAACATTAAAACTGAACATGTATTTCTGACAAGCAAAATGCCGCTTCTAATGTAAAAACAGGAAAATGGGAGTGCCGTAAACAGTCAAATACATGATATCCAATCAGCTTACCTCAA
>NW_015547751.1:312360-312670 GCF_001515605.1 Sinocyclocheilus anshuiensis
CATGTTTGTTCTATTTTGCAACGAAATAATAGTTCCAACGAAATCCGCATCATCTGGTGTGCGTCTCCAAACAACATAGTGGTGTTTCATTAGTGAATGAATCTGCGGCTTTGAACAATTTGGAGAGTCAGTGATTAATAACCCATTCATAACTACAGCATTTTGCTTCGTTACTGAATGAATGAATGAATGAATGAATGACGCGGCGCCTGGCTTATTAAGACAACAACTTGCCGCCACCTATTGACGGTTTTATTTTTAAATCTACAAGTATCACTTCGATTTGCCATCATTTATTGCTTTATTTAAA
>NW_015547751.1:312958-314468 GCF_001515605.1 Sinocyclocheilus anshuiensis
AAATGCCCCAGGGGGAACACCGCTGTAAAAAGTTTGAGAACCACTGCTATAGAGGGTGCCCCCCTATATATTCATGTAAATAGTTGTGTAGCAAGACGACTTAATTTGCAATGCTTTTGGCTATTGACTTGATGTCCTTTAATAAAAAGAATGAGCATGATCTTATGTGTCCAATATAACTGAGACAGGATTCAAAGGATTGTCACGTCTGGCCATGTTCAGTTCACTGAACGAGCGCATCAATGATTTTTATTCAATGTGACTTCAGGGAGTATATCAGTGATGACACAAATAGCTTGAATACACACACAAAATCAAACAAACACAAACAGATCATGTTTGAATGGAGACAAGTGTGTGTGTCATTTGTATGAGAACATTTTCAAGCATATTAATCAAAATTACTGCAGAGCCGAACCAGAATGACCTCTGAAGAAAAAAAAAAAAAACAAGCCTGAAATTTAACCAAATTGATCCTCCAGGAAGCAGGACTGAGCTGATGCTCACATCAATGATGACAGGCTCTTGTTGCATGGGCAAGCAAAGTGTGAATTAACAGAAACTGCCATGTATCTAAAAAACAGAAAAAAAAAAAAAAACATTTTTGTTGAGGTGTCATTACATTTTGTGTGTGTTTTGCTCCACATGTGTTTCCATGCCCTTATTTGGTCCTTCCCGTTCCTGTCTGTATGTTCATTTGGTCCAGGTGTTCCCCATTTAGTTCATATTGTTCCCAGGTGTGTCCCATTAGTTTATGTGCATTTAAATCCTGTGTTTCCCAGTGTTTCCCGTCTGCTGTTAAACGTCTTCGATGAGTTCCTGTGTTTTCCCAATTGCTGATTCTATTAAATTCCATGTTGAAGTGTTCTCCAGCGTCTCCTTATTCCTCGTTCCAATCCTCCCTGAGTGTAGTGTGACAGAACAGCAGACCTAAAACTAAAGTAGGCGGCACACTTTCTCCCCAGTTTTTTGTTTCCGTGTTTTGAAAAGTGTTTTGTTTTCCGGTTCGTTTCTCCCTGCTAACATGGAGGAATGAGCTTTGTTCATCGCCATGGCTCAGGCGAGCCCCGACCCGATCATCTTTGCGAGGGCATTCGTGCCACTCGCCCTAGCCAGCTCCCTCGAGGGGGAAACCCTTGTGATGCTGTTCCGGCTTGGGATGACTTTGCATCAGCCCACAGAGCTCCCAGACACCGCCAACCTCGACTGGAAGGAGACAGCCAACCGGTGTCTAGAGAGTCTCCGATCCGGAACCCCACCGCCGGCCGTTCCTCAGTCTAGCCTGCCAGCGCCAGAGCTCACTCCAGTGTCGGCTCCAGCCCCAGAGCTCACTCCAGTGCCAGCTCCTCATAAGCACTTCCCAGTCAGCGCCCAGAGGGCTCCAGATCCCCAGTTAAGCCCATGGAGGGCTCCAGATCCCCAGTTGAGCCTGTAGGGTATCAGACCGAATCAGACAATCTAAGATTTGGTCAAAACATGGTTGAAACATGAGGAGCCAAATTCCACAGAG
>NW_015547751.1:314652-315690 GCF_001515605.1 Sinocyclocheilus anshuiensis
AATATCCATTGCAGAGTTGATGTTATACGGCTCGTTCAATGAATCGCTGGCCGTCTCAGTGATCAGCCGTAAAACAGTGATTCTGTCCAAATTCCCTTTAAAATCTTAAATGATTCCCTTTGAGCTAAATTGACCTGTTTCCCTTACAAGCCCATGGAGGGCTACAGATCCCCAGTTGAGCTCATGGAGGGTTCCAGATCCCCCGTTGAGCCCAGGGAGGGCTCCTGATCCCCCGTTTAGCCCAGGGATGGCTCCTGACCCCCAGTTAAGCCCTGGGAGGGCTCCTGATCCCCCGTTGAGCCCAGGGAGGGCTTCTGATTCCCCGTTGAGCCCAGGGAGGGCTCCAGGCCCCGAGTTTAGCCCTGTGAGTCCCCACAAGGATTTTTTTTTTGGGGGGGGGTAGTAAGGCGCTAGCCGTAGATGCCGGGCCAGGGGCTGGGGCCGCGGCCTCGGAGGCGGCTCCGCCATGGCTTCCTGAACTGTTTGCTCTGCCATTGCCTCCTGAGCTCCCGGCTCCGCCATGGCCTCCCGAGTCTCCTGATCCACCATGGCAACGCGAACGGGTACCTGCCGTCCTGTGCTGTCCTGAGAGATCTATAGAGTGCCCACCCCCCCTCCCCGTTGGATGTTGTGTGGCGCGAGGACGCGCCTTCCGGGAGGGGGGAGTAATGTCAGACTCTGTTCCATGTCTTGTGTTGTGTTTTTCCTATATTTAACACAATTAACGCAGGGGCGGTGCTAGGGTTGGCCACCCAACTCACAACTGCTGCTTCTGTCACTGACAAGAAGTGCATTTATGATCTATTCAGTCACAGAATGACTGAGAACGGGAGACGTTTCAGACGTGCGCTCCACTTCACTTTAGCGCTAGGCACGAGTCAAACGAGCACGGAAACTGTACTGTTCTCGCAGCGCATGCTCTTCAATTGCAAAGGTGCCGGCGCGCGCTGTAGCCTGTATCCTTTCATATCAAAGCACAAAAGAAATGACGTGCATGCAATGTCGTGGTCAGTTAAGTTATGAAGCTACCAAAAAGGC
>NW_015547751.1:315820-323703 GCF_001515605.1 Sinocyclocheilus anshuiensis
GATTTAACTCGTCGGCTCATTAATATAGACTTTAAGACCTGAAGTGGGTCAGAAAAGGTCAAAAGAGTTGAGAGAAAATATGATGCATGCCAGATCCACGTCACGTTCAGCAGCGGCACCTCTTAAAGAAATAACAGCCAAAACAACCTAATAACCAGCTGCTGTGATGTCTATTAATCAAAGGACAAAGAAAAAAAATTTCTGCTGAAGGGCACAGGTAAATATCACATTTATTATAATGGGTTTATGTAAAGAATGTTTTAAGTTCACTGTAATTAGAAGTTATTTTTTTACATTCAGTAAGTTGTAGTGTATCTTCCAACATGCCCTCAGATGTTCATTCGTGTTTATTTCATGCTCATTTTAATGCATTCCAGCTTCGCTTGAACTGAGGCAAAGAGGGAGTGTACGTGAACTGTCACGCCACTAAAGAGCTCCAAAACTGTATTTATTGTTTGAAATTCTTAATAAAACTAACAGAATTTGAATGCTGAGACTTAGTTTCCTATTATCAAAAGCAACCTGCTCTGTCTTGTCTGTCAGCGCATTGTCTGTGTCCTCTTTGCTCTGCGATGTTTTTCTCTCCATAAGAAAATTAACGTGTGGCGTGAGAGATCGTACAGAGGCTGGAAGGTACAACGGACGAGATGAAGTGTGATGCGGCACACCAGACGCATCGTGTCCTTGAGTTAGGGGCTAAAATAAATTCTTCTTTCAGTATGATTAAACAAAGAAAATGAAAAAGTAGCATATTACATTTTTGGGTGGCACACAGGGTGGCCAATCAGATGTCAGGGGTGTCCAGTGCCACCCTGGACATCCTTCTGGCTCTGCCACTGTTGCAAAATAATGTTTTGTTGCTTGTAGCACATTTCTCTGCAGTTTTAAAGTAAACCGTCCAGTGACTGTCACTACATAGCATTTTTAATTTCACAAGATGCAAACCCAAGCACTATGCAAGGCAAGTGCAATTGCTGTACCAGGTGGGCTACCGAGTAAGTTTACTACATCACAAAAGCCACACATATGGAGCTGTTAATGAGATGCAAATATAAACATATATTAGTTTACAAATCATGCACTATGGTAAATGTGTTTTGAGAGTATAACATATTGTGCATGGAACCATGCAAAAATAAGTATTTATTCATGGATAATTTGGCCCTGTAATCATAATTTGTGTGAAAAGGAAGAAAAGTTGGTGGTGTTTTATTGCTTCTAGTGTTCATCTCACCTAGAAACTGCAGTGAAATATATGTAAAGGTAAATTTTTGCAGTTTTCCAGAAATGTAGGCATGTATTTCCAATGTTTCTAAGTTGCAATAATTGTAATACTATTGTGATCTTGTCTGCAAATGATGCAATGTAATGTGGAAGTTAAGTATATTACTGGGCTACACACTTTTTAAAATTGTACATTTCTCCTAATACAGAAAGCATAAAGTACAACACAAAGAAATGTGTTTCATATGATGCATATGATAAAATGCAGATGTTTAGAAATATGTTCATTCTAAAACCGTCATTGGTTTTATCTTTGTAAACTTATGGGCAAGGTTGCATTCGAAATATATTACAAGCTGATTTGTTTGGAAACTATATGTTGTGCAGCAGTATATCCACAACAATGCAGACTGTGATTACAAAGTGAATGATTTAAACAAACGCTTTACACAACAAGTCATGGAACAGGATCGATGCGTTTGTACTTCCCCTACACACCATTCTTTAATCAAATCGGTCCAAAGAGTTGTCCTGTTCTTTGCTTTCAATCCACATTTATGAACTCTTCTCATCCCATCCAGCTTTAGATTTACAGTTAGCTTGGAAACCAATGTCTGTATTTTGATTATACGCATTGCTGATAATTCTTTTCATTTCACACTCTCTATGACGCAGACTGGCTTGTCTTTGAAGATAAATGCAGGGCTTCACTACAGGAAGTATGAAAGCAGTGTAGATATCTATGAACTGGACAGTGAGGCCATGAGAATCTGCATGATGAAAAGGAATGGATGATGGTGGTCTCTGGATGTCTTAAATGAGAGACTGAATTGGGCACTGCACTGTACAGCCCTGTGTCAAGATCAGGACAACATGCTTTCACAGCTTCCTTTTCCTCTGGTTATTTCACACTTTATTTATTTTGGGATCAGTCACTTGGGTCTTCTTCAATTACATAAACTTTTAGTCCTGTGGACTTTTATAAAACACCCTTAAAACACACTTTTAACAGTAGTTTATTCAATTTGTTCACTAATAAAGTCTGACAGTCCATATACATGTGTCAAAGGACATTTTTTTTTTCCTGCCACATCTCAACTGAAGTACTATGTTTAATAGCATCCTGGGGTAAATAAGTAAGTAACTAAGTAAGTAAAAATAAAGAAATAAATATTGATTGATTGACATTTACATTTATTCATTTGGCAGATGATTTTATCTAAAGTGACTTACAGTTGAGGAATACAAAAAGATATGTATCATAAGATGGCAATAAACATGAGAAGTGCCTGTTATACAAGGTCATCGTTCAAAATAGCAAAAAGATAGGACAGGATGATAACAAGAGAAAAGTGAAGGCATAGCATTATTATCGATTGTGGTGGAAATGACAGCACAACAAATATTTAAATTGTTGCTTTTACTCTGTTTAGATGACCATAGTTTATTTATGATTTTTATTATATATATATATATATATATATATATATGTAGTTTAAGATTGAATGTCTGGTTCTGACATAATGTCATGGTTGGTTTTGATTTATGTTCATGCTTTCATGTCTTTTATTTTGTGTTTTCTTGTCTTGGTTCCTGCCTTGTCATGTGTTTCCCTGACCCTGCCATGTGAGCCTGCCATGTGGTCCTTTTGTTCATGTGTCTTATTCTCATTAGGCGTGTTCTACTTCATGCAGCGCCGCAAAGATCGGCTGCAGCCTGACAAAAGCAATGCATTCTGGTTAGAACATTTGTCTGACTTTGTTCGGCGCTGCAGCCGTCTTACGATCACATGTGCCATCAAAGTACCGCGAGAGCAAAACGAGACCAGCCGCCGAGGTCAGGCGCTGCAGTTGCTCAAAATCGGCTGCGAAAGCCTTGATGATGATACACTTTATTCACATGGGTCATATTCTGTGATGACAAGCACGACGTGTGTTGCGTGTTTATTCTAACAATTCAATTCCAATTATGCTCACAAATCTGTGTTTTTAAAACAGTAAAAGCTTTTTTAGTGTAGTCACACTGTTATCTTGAGTTATTTGTTTTATCAAAAACACTAATAAAAGGCAAATATATATGTTTACATGCTGAACTTTATTCTTGAACAGATGACGCTGTATTAAGCAATATATAAAAAGTGTTTCTGTTGCTCATAAAACCGTTTCTGTGTATTTGACAGATATTGCATTTAATTCACTTTATCTGTGATAGAGTATACAAACACAGCAAGAGTGTCACTACCGGGAGCAGAAAGTCTCCGACTTGACGTCTCCACTTTTAATTCCGCCCCGACTGCAAGCGACTACTCGCCAGCCGGTTTAGTGCATCTCGAACAAGCCTATTAGGTGCCTTTCGACTTGAACCACGGCTACAGACGGCAGTCAAGGAGAGTAGCCGCTTGCAGTCGGGGGCAGAGTTGAAAAAGGAGTCGTCAAGCCGGACACTTTCTGCTCCTGTTAGTGACACTCGCGCGGTGTTTGCATACTCTATCACAGATGAAGTGAATTAAATGCAATATTTGTCAACACAGAATTTTCAGAAACGTTTTCATTAGCAACAGATATATACTGAATATATACTGCTTAATACATCGCCATCTGTTCAAGAATAAAGTTCAACGTAAATATACTATTTAAATACTAATAAAGTTTACTAATAAAGTATATATTCTTTCATCAGGGTTTTATGATAAACGTGACTCAATATAACATTGCGACTACAGTAAAAAAAACAAAACAAAAAAATGTTGTGACCATTATTGGAATTGAAAAGGTTAGAATAAACTCAGAATGAATAGAATAAATGTCATGCGGTGAATCTAGCCAATCTTTCAGCACCGTCTCAAGTCGGACAAAGTTTCGAACCGGCATGCACTGCTTCAAGTCAAATTGTGATCGATCTGCGCAGTGCTGCATGAAGTCGAACGCACCTATTGGTTCCTTTGTTGTATGTGTCACATTCTCTTTGGTTGCATTGTATCATGCAACCCCTTTGTTTAATATAAATAGCCCTCATGTTTCGTTGTGCTTTGTCTAGCTTTGTTTGTGTAGCCACTGTTGGTGAGGTTTTGTCCATGCCTATGTTCTTGTTGAACGCACCTATTGGTTCCTTTGTTGTATGTGTCACATTCTCTTTGGTTGCATTGTATCATGCAACCCCTTTGTTTAATATAAATAGCCCTCATGTTTCGTTGTGCTTTGTCTAGCTTTGTTTGTGTAGCCACTGTTGGTGAGGTTTTGTCCATGCCTATGTTCTTGTTTTGCCAAGCCAAGCCTAATCAAGTCTTTGTTTATTGTTTAACTGCTCAATTTTGGATATAATAAAACTGCACTTGGGTTCTCACAACACTCGCCTCCAGTGGAATCATTACACATAGGGGTAAAACAATAAAATACATACACAAAACCATTCCAATGATGAATGAATGAATCAATGAATGAATAAATGAATCAATCAATCAAGCTTGTTGTGTTTTTGTCATTTGTCATTGTCATTTCACCACCATGGGTCTCTATGATAAAAGTCTCCTCATGGTATACACAGTTATTAGCAGCACTGGATTGACAACCATCACTAAATAGTAGGTGGATTATGTGTAAGCATCAGTTTAAACTCATTTTCCAACCCTGCTTTTCAGCTGCATCTGCTTTTTATTGCTCAGATTTTTTTCCCTTTATTTGACATTGTATATTGTTTAAACAAAGTGTGAGAGATATGATTAATCCCCATACCAACCTAAACCATTTTTTTTGCAGCAGTATTCCATATGTGTTGCTGAACAACCCTTATTTTTTCCTAGTTAAGATTATTTTTTTAGTAGGCTCATCCTCTCTCTCTCATTGCTGTGTCCAGAAAGCAGGGCATGTTTGTCAAAAGTAATAATGCTTCTGTCTTTGACATCAAACCACCAGAAGCTCTTTCATCTCACTCTTCCTAAGTGGCATGCAATACAAGAGCCCATTTTAAATAAGAGAGGGGAGCCCACCTGACACACATCGCCTGCCTTCGATATTATACACACTCAGCATATTAAGAGTTCAACAGTGCTTCAGCTGGTCATCCTGGCATAGTTTACCTCCATCGGATGCCCCGATCTTCTGAAATTCAAGTGACAATTCAGATTTTTATCAAATAAATTCTGCAAGTGTATTTTTATGCTATGCATGATTTCTCCAGCACCAAAAAATGGACGTTATAATGTGCAAATTCAAACGGAAGAGAAATGCTATGCTGTGAAATTATACTATAGCCTAAACTATGACTAATATCCACAACATCCTCACCAGCAAAGGACAAAAAAGCAAAAACATGGTCGAGATGGGATTTAAATCTTCTTGGAAACACCAGTCATTGAAGCACATGCATTATCTCTGCAGTGAAACAGAACATCCCAGGAGTGTTTCCAGCATCGAAAATTATGGAGGCTGTGCATGTTTTCACATTCACCAAGAAAAAGAAGACAAACATATGATGCATTGTTGATGCTTTTTGTTCCAAAACACAACTCGCTTCTGGAGTAATTATGGACCCCCAGAACAGCAGGAACGTTAGCAGATGTAGTGGGTCTTGCATAAAAGGTATATGCCAAAGTCTAAATGAACATCTGTGTTCCTGTTAGGAGCTATGAGAAAGTGGAAGAAACAAGCATTTAAAGAGCCAAGCTGCATCAAGAGTATTGCATTTTTATCATAGACCGGTCACTGCATGCATTACACATGTACTGCTCACAAACAATCATTTAGACTTGGCAAGCTCTGAGATGTTTTATCTTTACCACCACTTAACCATTTATGGGTGTCAAGTGGGGTGGATATATCTAAACTAACTTTCCTCTAGACATGCCAGAGAAGACTTGAGGGGGAAATTATTCGTTTTTTTAATAACATTTGGCTCACCAACTCATTGACATTAGTTGCTTGCACTTTATTTTTCCCCTCTAATTTCTAATCTTGAGGAAAATCATACATTTAGCAAAACCAGAAATTAATTTTAAGACAAAATTATTTACCACCATGTGCTTCTAAATCTCAAATGATTTATAACTAATGCCATTTATACTGTAAAAGTCAGGAGAATTCAAACTTTTTGTGAATTTTATTTGATGGAAAATACAGTAAAAACAATAATATTTAATTTAATTTTATGTAATATAACAATTTAAAATGTGTACAATTTGTTCAATTTAAAAGCAATTTGTCACTGTTTGGTGGCTGTAACAAAGTGCACGACAATGGAGTATTCAAACAAATAATTTTTAATAAGTCAAGCCAAATGGAACAGGACAACTCAGGAGTAAGGTAACACAACCACATAAAACAAACTAGAATATACAATAAAACTAAGGAAACTCAGGATTTAAATACACAAGGAAAGTAATCACAGAGAACAGAAAAGGGGCGTGGGACTGATTAGAAACCATAACTAACTAGAATGGAAAAGCTAGACAATTATTATTTTTTTTTTACTTTTATGCAACATTTATAGCTATAATTCTCACCCCTCTAATAAGGTGTTTGTTAGCATGTACCGGCAAAGTAGGTGTAAAATCAGTGACGAGAGGGGACAAAAATATATATATACAGTCCAGGGTGTTTATTCCAGTGCAAAATTTGTGGAAGATGCTTGTTTATATATATACTGTACAAAACAATTTTACAAGATGTTCACGGGTGTAATCTGACTATGCTAATATCGAGGGCCAAAAATACAACAGCACATGAACAGTTTTTAACATACTCCAAACATTTTTTTTAAATGGCTACCAGGAGCACTTATATTGAGTTAGGCTCCTCCCACTTTTAGAACATACCATGTAGAAGTGAACAACAATGGAAAAGCAAGGTAAAGCTATTTAAATGCATAATGCAAATGGTACTAGCATGCAACATATGTATCCCATTATTGATTACTAAGTTATTCACAAACATTGCAAACAAAATGCATTAGAATTTCACTGTGCTGCCACTAAAGAATGGACGTGCCCTTCCTAATGGGCAAACATATATATTAAATATAGCAGCTTCCCCTGCATGCACAGGTTTGGCATGTGAAAGGTGGCCCAAAATGTAAGTACTGCAGTCTTTTACAAGTATGTGTTAGTTGTTTTGACATGGAAAAATAAACTGTTAACATTTGTAAAATAGTTTGGTGTTTTTTTTTTAATGCTATATCAAATAGCAAAACATTAAACATTAAAGGTGCCACAGAATGCATTGATACAATATTTTAAATTGTTCTCTGATATATACATAGAAGGTATGTGGCTTCATGTCCATTTACAACCCTAGGATTTGTCCCTAGAATGAAATGGTCTGTTTCTACCTTATTTGGAAAGGTCATGAATAATAATGTTCAGCTCTGCTCTGATTGACTGTTTCACAGTGCGGCCCAATGTTGAGCTCTGCTCTGATTGGCTGTTTCACAGTGCGGCTCATTTCAGTAGCTCACACAGCAGGAAGGAAACACAGGGAAAATACATATCTCAATACTGTCTCTCACAGTTATATCATTGGGTAATTATACTGTATATAAAATGCGGGCATCAGGGAGCTGCTATTAAAGGGGTCATATGATGCGATTTCATTTTTTCCTTTCTCTTTGGAGTGTTACAAGCTCTTGGTGCATAAAGAAGATCTGTAAAGTTGCAAAGACTAAAGTCT
>NW_015547751.1:323726-335098 GCF_001515605.1 Sinocyclocheilus anshuiensis
GGGCATTGAAACTGCTTTCAAATGCACGATCGCTTTTTACTTTCACGTTCGACATTTGCGACTGCATGTGCTCTGTGTAAACTACAGCGGCAGTACTTGCCACTCATTTTACAAGATCAGATGCTTGTCAGTGGTGCTCAGGATCTCTAAATCATTTGCCATCATCCTCAGTCATCTCTCCTTACTCTGTTTATGTGGTAAGTAAAATATTATGTACTGTAATGTAACAGGCTACCACTAGCAAGCAGCTAACCATGTCCCTTTAGTGGCTTGCGTTATTTGTTTTATGCGCCTTTCTGAATACAGACACTAACCCATCCTTGCACATCACATCCCCTGCACAGCCTGGAACATAACATTTATTTCCATGATCTGCCATTTTCGCTGTTATCCTCGCTTGTTTCTTCACAATACCTGCAGAACTTCTGATGATTCGGCTGTGCAGGTTCAGCTGGCAGCTGGCATAGAACATGGGCGGGTATATGCAAATGTTCGGGGGTGTAACTATTAGTGATCCCGACTGTAACGTCACAGTCGGTGTTATGTTCTGATTCGCCTATTTTTCAGTGCTCTTCAGTGACAAACGGGCAGCGGGGTGAGAGGCAACAGTCTGAAGGTGAGTAATTCGAGGAAGTAAAGGTATGCAAGTGAAGGAGCGGTGGAGTAACTGGAGCGGTGGAGAACAGGTGCAGTGGAGCAAAGGAGCATCTAGGGGTAAGTAAACACAGATAAGTAGTCAGGCTAGATAGGCAATGCAAACTGTAGACCAGACGATGAGGCAGTGAGGAGAGTGCAGTGATATAGGGAGCTTAATGAGCTGAGACAGGTGCGGGCAATCAGTATTCGGGTGACTGGGCTCTGGTGTGCACTGGGGCTGATGACTGTGGTGACTGATGCTGCGTCCCAATTCGCCTACTTATACTATGCCCTGGGAAGTCGTGGCCTAATGGTTAGAGAGTTGGACTTGTAACCGAAAAGGTTGCGGGTTCGAGTCTCGTACCGGCAGGGATTGTAGGTGGGGGGAGTGAATGTACAGTGCTCTCTCCCATCTTCAATACCACGACTGAGGTGCCCTTGAGCAAGGCACCGAACCCCCAACTGCTCCCCGGGCGCCGCGTGTGTGCACTTTGGATGGGATAAATGCAGAGCACTAATTCCGCGTATGGGTCACCATACCGGAATCAGAATCAGAATGAGCTTTATTGCCAGGTATGTTTACACATACGAGGAATTTGTTTTCGTGACAGAAGCTTCCACAGTGTAACAGAATGACAGTGACAGAACAAAAAAAAACACAGATAATAAAAAAATAAATAAATAAATAGAACAAGTAAAATAAGGAATAAAACAAATATACAAATCGACAATTGTATGTACAGGTATATAAAAATAGACAGTTGTATGTATATTATGTGCAAACTGAAATGTAGACTGAGTATGTGTGTTAGATAAATAAGTGTATGAGTGAATAAATAAAAATTTAACAGTCTGTGGAGATACTGGGGAACTTGGGATACTTGGCCACATGTCACTTCACTTTAAAAGTATGTACTCTTTTTGTGAAGAAAAAGTACATACTTTTGAGTATGTAGAAGAATAGTAGGCTAGCTTTGGGACAATGTCAATCATCTTGTCACAGTTAACATCATTCACAGTTCGTTTAATTTGATTTCCTACCGTATTGGAGAGAAATGAAGAGGCACATTGATCTGCTAGTCGCGGGTCTATCATGTCAAGAACTCTGCTGATGTGTTTGCATAATGATACATTTAAAAGTTAATGACCAAATGTATATTTATAAAAGTTCACAGTGTCGCTGCAGATGAAATATAACGTGGATAACATTTAATTCATATTTTTCATCAGGTTAGACATTGATTATTTATCACTCAAATCCTCTTCTCTACCTGTCCGTCGGTGGCATATATCCGCCATGTTTTTAGTTTTTTAACACTTTTAATGCATGTTTGTAGTTCTAATCGAATCCTCATCCACCGCGTGCATTGTGTAATATTAGCCGTTAGAGTATGCATCAATCTGCATAGTAGTAGACCATCCGGGAATATTTGGCATACTTTTTTAAACATACTATGATTTGGGACATACTAATTCTATTTTCGAATACTATTTAGGACGGATAGTATGCAAATTGGGACACAGCATGAGACTCCATGACAGTAATAGTGCAAGTAGCCTATATTTTTCCTGCCCAACAATAATTAAATGCACGATGACTCAAGTGCAATTCACCTTTATTCCTCAAAGTGGCTCTGTTTAATACATAATGATGGCGTGATTTTTTCACTCACCGCAGACATAAAAATATAATCTGCAAAAATTAAACTGGAATGGCTTTACTGCAGAGCAATTACTGTGCGCAATGAAATATAAATGTCACTGTCATTTGATGGTGGATGTGGTGAATAGCGTTTAGAATGTTACATTTAGAATAAATTTAGGTCTCTGCCATTTTCATTTATGAAAAAAGACTTGTTCCCCATATCATTGTTGCTATATGGAATGCAAAAACGTTGTACTTCTATATCTTTAAACCACTCAGAATGCCGATAGAACCTTCTAATTCCAAGTTGGTGATATTCCCTTTGTTAATTTAATAACTTTAAATAATAATTAAAGAATAATTTGTTAGTGCTAAGTCATGTTAACAAACAGTCTACAAACATGAATAGCATGTTCAGATGGTTTCCACTTTAGAATTAAGTTTACCAATAGCCCAAATCAGTGCCCACATGTTGAATTAGTATTGTTCATCCTTTGTGTGTGCTAGCTGTTACATAAACTTTTTTATTTTACTGTTTATATGTAGTATAAGCATTCCAAAACATTACATAAAGCTATTTACATGCATAGTTCATGGTTTATTCGTGTTAACTCGTGCATTTACCAGTATTAGAAATGCATTAGTTTATGTGTAAGTTAACATTAACAAAAAAATTAAGTAATCTTGAACAGTGGCGTTGTTAATTGTTCATTTTAACTAATACATTAACGAACACATTAGTATTAGTATATGCATAAGTTATTGTTAACAAAGATTTAGTAACGCTGAGCAGATATGTTGTTCATTGTTAGTTCATGTTTACTAATAAATTAACCAGCATTAACTAATTAAGCTGTTAATGTGAAGAGATGCATTAGTATATGTGTAAGTTAACATTAACAAAAAAAATGTATGGTCCCACTTTATATTAAGTGGCCCTAATACCTGTGTACTTACATAGTAACTAGGCGTGTATGTAGTATGTAACCACAGTGTAAGTACACATTGGTACATAGTATCTAGAGCTGTAATATTTCTGTATCTACACACATGTAACAACCCTCCGAATGGTTTGTGTAAGTACAAATGTGTAACAGGACATATATAACTACATTTTGTAACAACAATATGTATAAGAGTAACTGTACACAGGTATTAGGGCCACTTAATATAAAGTGGGACCAAATTAACTTATCCTGAACAGTGGTGTTGTTCATTGTTAGTTCATGATAACTAATGTATTAACTAACACATTAGCGTGTGCATAAGTTATATATATAGATGTAGATGATCTTGAGGCTGGATGGTAATGGCATAAACTGCAACTGGCAGTAAAAAAAAAAAAAAAAGCAAAACCCAGTTAAATCTAGCTAAAACCTGGTCATTTAGTAAAAAACAGCTAAGACAAGCTCATTAAAAAAAACAAAAACAAAAAACAGTTAAACCTGGCAGATTTAGCCACAAAAGCTAAAATCCAGGTAAAACCAGCTGTTTTAACAATGATAGATAGATAGATAGATAGATAGATAGATGTGTGTGGGGCTTTCCTCTCTGCCCTCGTCTTCCATGAATACGATGATTGGCTCTGTTTCCTCAGACTCTTCGGTCTGGCTCTGTGTCTGTGGTTGGCTCGTGCTCACGATTGGTGCTGTGCTGGGATGATGGTTGGCTGGGTTCCGGCTCAGGAGTTGGTCTGGTGAGTTCCTCATCTGCGTATCAGGGTGTCAGTGGCGAGTTGTAATTTACCAGCACCCACTCCACATAGGTGGCTAGTCTCTCTTGAGGACCGTCCCCGGACAACATTGCCTTAACGACGGTGTTTAGTCCCACATGGCATAATGTGGTGAGGCAGTTATCCAGGTTGTGTGTTCAGTTGGCAAGGTCCAAAATTACTCTTGTGTGGTCGTCGAGAGCAGGGGCGCCGCTAAGGGGGGGAAAGTTAGGACGATTCTAAGGGCCCACGCACTTTTGGGGCCCCCAGAGATCTGTTTTATTAGTAGTAACAGTAGTAGTAGTAATGTAATAGAAATTATAAATGTATCTACCAAGAGTTACTAGTGTAACAGTCTGTGTAGTGTGAGAGTCCATGTAGTGAGCGGGTGACTTCTGGTGGTGAGTGAACGGAAGTTCATAGACCGAATTTGTGACAACTTTAGTCATTTCTAATTTTTAGTAAAAAAAACATATAATTCTATTCTAGGGAATTGTGTGCTTCTAATTGTATACCAATAGTTTGAACAGGACCATTTTCTATTCTAACACAACAATGCTTCTGTGTATAAGGCAAGGTTTAAAGATTGATTCAGTCAGTGTGGAAGAACTTGACTGGTCTGCAGAAAGCCAAGTCCTAATCCCAGCTGAACACCTCTGGTGTGACTTTAAATACAGACCTTGAGCCAAAAACTCATCACCAAACACCAATGACTTGTATATACATATGGAGAAATGTATTGGGACAACTCCTTCTTTAGAACAGAAAAAGGCACTTCCAAAATTGTGGCATCAAAGATGGAAACATAATTTGTGTATTTAAAAATTGTATTTCCATCTGTATTGCCACAGTTTTGGAAGTGTCTAAAATTATTGTACGCAGATGTACAAGTCATTGGTGTTTGCCGATGAGTTTTTTTGAGTTTTCCCAATACTTTGGGCAATATAGTGTATGTTTGGTGCGGTAGGGTGCCCAACCTCATATTCTTTCATAGGGCCCAAAATTGCTAGCGGCGCCCCTGCTCGAGAGTGCGCTCCCCCTGCTGCAGCTGGAGGATGAGGACGGCAGGATCATCCATTGTGCCAAAAACAACAAAAAAAATTGACAGTGTAACCTACTATTTTTTTTTCACCTTTTTCTGTAATAGTCTTTCCCTGCTGTTTTGAAAGTAGATACAATGTATCTATAAAATCAAAATTAAAACCGATGGAGAATATAGATATTCTTTCTGACAAACAGCAAAACAGAATATGAATTGCAGTATGTACAGTATTTTCTTCATTTTTTTAATTACATTCTATTTATTTAATCCGTTTATTACGAGGTAGAATCTGCAACTTAGTACTCACTACTCATAAGTACTTTCAAATAAGCGTTTTTTGGACAAGTACCTTTACTCACACTAAATTTTTTTGGAAAGTAATACTTTTAAACGGTAGTGTTTATATATTATTTGTATGTATGTATCTATTTATTTTAGTACATACCACATTTTGTGAATATGAATGTGAATGTCAATCAATCAATCAATCAATAAAATCCTACCATTCAATTCAATCTTAAATTCTGAAGTTTAATTTGACAAGCTTGAAAACACGTGATGCCAAAAAGGAAACATTCAGTATACCTACAAATACAACTACTCATAAGTACTTTCAAATAAGCTACTTTTTTACTTTTACTCAAATAAACGTTTTTTGGACAAGTACCTTTACGCACACTAAATTTTTTTGGAAAGTAATACTTTTAAACGGTAGTGTTTATATATTATTTGTATGTGTTTTTTGGACAAGTACCTTTACTCACACTAAATTTTTTTGGAAAGTAATACTTTTAAACGGTAGTGTTTATATATTATTTGTATGTATGTATCTATTTATTTTAGTACATACCACATTTTGTGAATATGAATGTGAATGTCAATCAATCAATCAATCAATAAAATCCTACCATTCAATTCAATCTTAAATTCTGAAGTTTAATTTGACAAGCTTGAAAACACGTGATGCCAAAAAGGAAACATTCAGTATACCTACAAATACAAAGAATGATTACATTGTTTGGTCATAGAAAAATACTTGAGGAAACAAAATACATGCCAATTTAATGGCCAATGAGTAAACAAATACATTTAAAATTAGTCTAAAAATAACTGCATTTATAGAGAAGTTGTCACGTTGCACACACACGAGGGACGAGGAGACGCTGGAGAATACGTTGATAGGACTTTATTTACAGGAACCAAGGGAGACGAACTCAGGAAGACGTTTACACGAAGACGTTCAACAGCGGACAGAGAACTTGGGACTGGGAACACATTTTATACACACACAGGAGGAGGGGATGACGAGACACACCTGGGAGCAATAAAACCAAGGGAAACACCTGGGACAAATGAAATACACTAATCAGGACAGGAACAGGAAACTAACCAAATAAGGGCATGGGAAGGCACATGGGGAGCAGGACACACACAAAACATGGAACAGAGTCTGACAGAAGTGGATGTGGCAAATGTAAGCTCTGGTTTTAGCTGTCTAATATTAGTAGGCAGTTTAAAGCAAAAGGTCTTCTCTTTTGTTTAGCCCTTGGCAGCACAGGGTGAATAGAGAGGAGATCTAATTGGTTTTCAAAAGTGCTCATCACTATTCGGGAAAATGGAATTTGCCTATGAAACAGCTGGTAGCTTCCACTTCTTTTTTTCTTTTTTCTTCAGTTGAGTGTTGTCTAAGTGGGATGTTGCAATTTAGCATTAGAATAGAATAGCATATAATTTTCATTCAGTTTTCTTTCATTCTTTACATCTTGATAACTTTCTTCTTTCTAAAAGTTTTTAAGTTCTATAAGTTATTTTCATGGTATTACATTTCATATCAATGCAAAATAAGTGCACACTGAGCTCTCTTCAGTGAAATGGTGATGGTATAGATGGTATAAGGTGGGCTGAAAGTGAGGGCTAATTTAATGACTAGCCTGCTAAGCAGGCATACGACGCGGGTACTTCATTAGGTGGCTAGAGACTGATTATGCACCCCTCTGATTCATTATATACCACTCAGATCGCCTTGGTCTACACGCAGGGGCACACAAATGAACTCTGAGCTAGAAACTTGACACTAAAGGGAGTTTCAAATGGCTCAAATGGCTGGTTTGCAAAGTCTGGTGGAGGAAATCTTGCCAAGAACAAAGAACATGGGGATCCCTTGAGACATAGATAGATAGATAGATGGATAGTCTTTTTATATCATGTCCCTTCATTGAATAATGCTGACAATAACTGTATTTTAGCAGCAAGTTGTTTTTATTTATTTATATTTTTATTGTGACACATTGAATCTATGACATTAATATATATGAAGTATTCTCTTAGACTTTTTCCCCTTAGGTTTGAATTTCAGGACATGACTTTTATGAGAAGCAAATATAATGCTTTCACACTGAATAAGTTATTTGATTCAACGCTATGGTGAACTCTCAAAATTTTGACATCTTGTTTGTTGCACTCTAGCGACTTCATTTCCACAAATTTCAAATGATTGAGGCATGAAATGAAATGAGAACAGTGTGATCATGCTAATATAAGGCTAACTGGAGAAGTGCCAATAACTTTGTTAACCACTAAAATGTTCCAATATATCACTGCGGTTTTTAACTGATTGTGAAAATCTGTGAATCCTATGGTTTGTAACTATGAAAGCTAAGGCTGTGGACACCAGACACTAAATCCAAAAAAAAGTGATTTGATATGCAGCTTATTTTTTGACACAGAATGTGCTTCCAACTTCTGCAGTGGATATTTGCGAATGCAGCTGTATAGAGCTGCTTGGTACAGCAGAGTTTCATAAAAGTAGTACCTACAGTAATGAATAGGCCTATATATTCAGCACAGTGCAGTATGACTATTGCAGTTCTCCTTGTAGTACTTGCTAATTGATCGCTCAGCATTTGGAGGTGGTGTAGAATCAGGGACATATAAGCTAAATCCGATGCAGCACTTGCACAGAGAAGCCAATCCCAGAATCCAATGGGGCTAGATCACACAAGAAATGTATTCAGTGTTTATCATCAATATTTCTCTCATTAATAACAAAAACTACCATTGGAAATAATTAGATCCAATTATAAATTGACTGTTTTTGCATATATATTAGATTTTTTTTTCCTTATTACAGTATCTTGTGGCACTTGTGACAAGATTAATCAAGCAAACACAATTCTGCATTTATTTTTTGAGGTTGGTACATTTTCATAGTTATTTGTATTAATTGAAAATTGAAAATGCTAATGTTTTCCGTTTTTTTCTTATTCATTGTGGTTAGGAACTTCATGAATGGTTGCATTCATCTATTCTTTACAGTGACATGCAATACATCCAACCATTAGGGGGATCTCATACAGCTCCTCAAGGCCAAACCAAGTATGGAAGCATCACAGATATAACCTTTTCTGACAGGTAAGATTAAAGGGTTAGTTCACCCAAAAAATAAAATTAGCTTGTGTTTTACTCATCCTCGAGGCATCCTAGGTGTATATGACTTTCTTCTTTCAGATGAATCCAGTCGGCGTTATATAAAAAATTGTCCAGGCTATTCCAAGCCCTATCATTGCAGTCATCGGGTGTTGCAATTGAACAGTCTTCAAGTCGTCAAATAAAGCGTGTGCATCCATAATAAAACGTCCCTCACACGGCTCCGGGGGGTGAATAAAGGCCTCCTGTAGTGAATCCATGCGTTTTTGTAAGAAAAATATCCATATTTCAAAACCAGTTACTAACGTAACCTCGTTTCCCTGAGATATGGGAACGAGTACTGCATCTGCTAAGACACTTTGGGGAAAACTCCTTTTTCTCCTAATACTGAAGCCTTTTTCAGTCACGCAGTGTAACTGCACGGCCATTGGTTCGTGCAGTGTATTATTAAAAACGAACCAATGGTTCGGCAGCGGAGCTGCACGAGCCTATGGCGACGCAGCCCGCCAGAGCCCGCCAATTTGGGTGGGGCATCTGGCTATATAAGCGTGCACTTCACCATAGGATCCTCAGGTTACTTCGACTGAAGCGACGACCGAGTCGTGCAGCTACATAGCACGGCCAGCAACGAAGTACTCATTCCCGTATCTCAGGGAACCGAGGTTACGTTAGTAACCGAGTAAGTTCCCTATCGATACTTCACTTGTACTGCGTCTGCTAAGATGCTTTGGGGAACCAGTACAATCCCGCCGTGCTATGTTAGAGGAACGACCAATGCTTGAACTTGCCTTGAGCATCAAGGGCCCAGAGGGACCAAGTAATTGCAGGGAAGCCCCACAGGAAGCGATAGGGCCAAACTCACAGAGGTTGGCCTGGCGCTAAGTAATCGTTCCAAGAAAAATCGTACAGCCTCGGAACACAGTGGGGGCCAAGAGTGTACAGAGAAGGCAAACGCCTGATTTAGCACTGGTTTTGCCAGAGTAAGTCCATTTAAGCAGAAAGGACCCGAGCCTGTAAAGCCAGGACATCCAGATTATAAAACCTGGTAAATGTGGACGGCGAGGCCCAGCTCAATGTATAGTCTCAATGCCCTGATCAGGAAGCGATAGGGCCAAACTCACAGAGGTTGGCCTGGCGCTAAGTAATCGTTCCAAGAAAAATCGTACAGCCTCGGAACACAGTGGGGGCCAAGAGTGTACAGAGAAGGCAAACGCCTGATTTAGCACTGGTTTTGCCAGAGTAAGTCCATTTAAGCAGAAAGGACCCAAGCTTGTAAAGCCGGGACATCCAAATTTTAAAACCTGGTAAATGTGGACGGCGAGGCCCAGCCGGCCGCCGCACAAATTTCTGCAATGGAAACTCCGCTAGACCAAGCCCAGGAAGAGGCAATGCCTCTTGTTGAGTGGGCTCTTACTCCCATAGGGCACTGAAGGCCCAAAGACGAGTACGGTAGCTTGATAGCGTCAATTATCCATTTGGAAAGTCTCTGCTTCGTGACCGGAGACCCTCTGGTGCGGTCACCGAAGCATACAAAAAGCCAATCCGACCGTCTGAACGGGGCGGAACGCTCAATGTATATTACAAAAAGCTCATCTGACATCCTGAACGGTACGGAACACTCAATATATATTCTCAATGCCCTGACGGGGCAGAGTAGATTTAGCTATTGCTGCTGCCCCGAAGGAGGAAGCGCCGAAAGAGCTTTCACCTGTCGAGAGCACTTTAGGTACATAACCATGCCTTGGCTTCAGGACGAACTTGGAGTCGTTGGGCCAGAATTTGAGGCAAGTAGGGCTCACCGAGAGCGCTTGCAGATCTCCCATACGCTTTACCGATGCTAACGCCAGTAGCAGAGCGGTTTTTAGTATCAGGGGATGAAGGTCAATGGACTATAGCGCTCGAAAGGAGACACTCAGGCAGATCAAAGTGCTGCGCGCATTCTCTCATCCTCACGTGTAACACACACTGGCAGATCAAGCACGCATGATGTGTGCCAGCATGAAATTGCTCAAGCCTGATCGCTCAACCTGCGAGCTCGCCGTTGCTTCCTCCGAGGTAACTGGGAGGAGAGAAACATGAGAGCGGGGAGGTGGGGCCACCTTCCGCGAACGAACAGGGGCAGACTGCTTTCATGGTAAAAGCAGCCCGTCTCTGTGAGCTCAGCCATAGCAATACACACATACATTCGAAGCTGTCAGTGACAGCGTTCTGCTTCAATCAACCTAGGAAGATAGAGCCACTCGATGTAACGAGGGGCGCTGATCTTCATGTGTAAGACACGGATCGAAGCGCAGCAGGGAGAGCGCTGAAGACAGCGGAGAAGTGGCGAATCGGCCGAGCAGAGGGTCATGGGTTCAGCTTGATCCGCTGCGAAGGCGATTCTACGGCGAGAGGCTTCGAGTCTCGTAGATCAGCGAAGAACTTCGTCGTCGCTGAAGGAGAAGAAATCTGAGGATCCTATGCCGAAGTGCACGCTTATATACCCAGATGCCCCGCCCAAATTGGCGGGCTCTGGTGGGCTGTGTGCCATAGTTATACTGCATTACTGTGTAATATTTATGGTTTCTATAGCCGTGGCATCATTATGATGGTATGAAGAGATGGATTAATTAATGTAGGACGCCACTGAAGGCCTAGGTGTAAAATGGACGGCCCGCCACTGTTAAAAACTTGGTTAGTTTTTAACAGTGACGGGCCGTCCATTTTACACCTAGGCCTATAGAAACCATAAATATTACACAGTAATGCAGTATAACGTTGCCAACTCGAAATCTGATTGGTTAAAGCAACAGTTTCATCGCCATTGATTTAAGCTAAGAGACGCATGCACTGTGGATTCTGAAGGCCTTAAGGCAGATTTCTTTGACCCTGGCAACACGATTGCTGAAATATGATTGGATAAAAGCTCTAAT
>NW_015547751.1:335200-335752 GCF_001515605.1 Sinocyclocheilus anshuiensis
CCATGCAGTCACACTGCGTGATTGAAAAAGGCTTCAGTATCCTGAGAAAAATTAGTTTTCCCCAAAGCGTCTTAGCAGACGCAGTACGAGTGAAGTATCGAAAGGGAACACTTTTCTCTCACTTCCGTTATCTGTCATACGCGGTAGTCGTTCCGGTGGATGACGCAGCACGTATGTGCAGCGCGTGCGCCTCTGAGATATGCTAGTCTCGTGAGTTTGTTTATAGGAGCAAAGGAAGCAAAGTTTCCTTACTATAGCCGTTTTGTTTTGTTTTCTCTCCGCATTCGTCACTAATCACGCAATGTCGAGGTCTTACGTCATTCGCTGGAACGGCTTCCGCGTTATGACAGATAACGGAAGTGAGAGAAAAGTGTTTATTACGTTTGAAATATGGATATTTTTCTTACAAAAACGCATGGATTCACTACGAGAGGCCTTTATTCACCCCCTGGAGCCGTGTGAGGGATGTTTTATTATGGATGTGCGTGCTTTATTTGAAAACTTGTTGACTGTTCAACTGCAACACCCGCTGACAGCAATGATAGAGCTTGG
>NW_015547752.1:0-174 GCF_001515605.1 Sinocyclocheilus anshuiensis
GGACGTCAGCCTTTCTCATTGGACAAGCCATCTTGAGAGGCGTGATTCTTCTCCGACCTTAAAGGCCTCACACCAGGGATCCGCCCAGAGTCGGTGGTTTGGTTGAATTCTGAGAAGATGTGAGCTACAACGCTCCAGGACACCCTAAGTTCGTGCCAGGCTTCGGCCTTGCCT
>NW_015547752.1:905-3503 GCF_001515605.1 Sinocyclocheilus anshuiensis
ACGTTGTCTGTGGTTCAGGAGTGGCTTAACAAGTGGAATACGACAACTGTAGCCAAATTCCTTGACACGTCTGTGTGTGGTGGCTCTTGATGCCTTGACCCCAGCCTCAGTCCATTCCTTGTGAAGTTCACTCAAATTCTTGAATCGATTTTGCTTGACAATCCTCATAAGGCTGTGGTTCTCTCGGTTGGTTGTGCATCTTTTCTTCTACACTTTTTCCTTCCACTCAACTTTCTGTTAACATGCTTGGATACAGCACTCTGTGAACAGCCAGCTTCTTTGGCAATGAATGTTTGTGGCTTACCCTCCTTGTGAAGGGTGTCAATGATTGTCTTCTGGACAACTGCCAGATCAGCAGTCTTCCCCATGATTGTGTAGCCTACTGAACCAAACTGAGAGACCATTTTGAAGGCTCAGGAAACCTTTGCAGGTGTTTTGAGTTGATTAGCTGATTGGCATGTCACCATATTCTAATTTGTTGAGATTTGTTGGGTTTTTGTTAAATGTGAGCCAAAATCATCACAATTAAAAGAACCAAAGACTTAAACTACTTCAGTCTGTGTGCATTGAATTTATTTAATACACAAGTTTCACAATTTGAGTTGAATTACTGAAATAAATGAACTTTTCCACGACATTCTAATTTATTGAGATGCAACTGTATAGCCTACAATTTAATAACATATAACCTAGTATTATGTATGAATAGGATGTTTGTCAGCTGATTGAAGGCGGTCGGATCAGTGTTGACAGCTCTGTAAAATAACCTACTGGAAGCTCTCTAGTTTTGGTGTAGATAGCTAAAAATATGAAAAGTACAAACACACAATAACATTTACAGTTACTTACATTTCTGAAAAAAAAGAATGTAGTAATTGATGTCATAAATACATCAATAAAATAAATTTATATAATATTTATAATGGATAAATATAATCGCAGTATATAATATAGGCTTAGCTATAAACAAGCCAAAACAAAGTGAAACTGAAGGTAAAGTTGGGCTCATATCCTACTTCTCTCATTCGGCACAAATCCAAACGTTTCCATATGCGCGATGTTTTTGAAGCTATATATTTAGGCTATTAGGTAAAATAGGTCTTGTAGTTCACTCGCGTTCCAGTGTCGACGGAAAAAAATCATAATGAGCAAAAATATGCCACAGTGGACCAGTGCTTACGCTGAACAGCACGGTGAATGGCTGCGCTGTTTGCAATGGGTAGTGTGCGCGTGAGGCGCCGGCATGATCAAACAGCGGAAACATAGGCCTACTCCATCATTTTTGGTCATAGCCTACAGTAGGCATTCGAAACTGCAAAGTGTTAGCAGTTTGGAGATTCAAGAACAGGCTATTAGCAAAGTTTATTCAAATTCTTTCTAAACGCTCCGTTCTTATTTCGCTCTGGAACCTGAACGAATTATTTATTTTTAATGAAAACCAAAATGAAAACATTCCCCTTTTAATTCGTGTATTTAACAGCCTGGGAGATCTTCCCAGGGCAGTAAACTCACAGACTAAAATCAGAGCACCCACTCTGGAGATTGCACCAGAGGTTAGGGGGCACTGAGGTTGCCAGGCCGGGCTCCCTGAGGCGCCCCCTAAACCTACCAATACTAGGGGGGTAATAATCTGGCGGGGGTCAGAATTCGGCACAACACCGGAGCCATATGGTCCTGTTAATCTTGCGCTGCGGCTCGTGCTGTATGAATTAAGCGGACGCATGTCTGATGTCCAACTCAACTATAGGCTACATTATTTATGTTAGGCCTATTATATAAAAATCAGTGGATGGCCGAACACACCGGCACAAGCCTTAAAGGGGTGGTTCACTGGTTCCCTTTCAAGGGAACTTCGAACTGCGTCCTCTAGGGGTCGCTATGGGGAACGCCTCGTCATTACCCGTGTCTGAAGCATACATTGAAAAAACAACAACAACACGTTGGCCAGCGACAGCCCATGACATCACTACTGGTGCGACTATAGTATAAATAGGCGCCGGGAGAACATGTCATTCTCTTCTTCGTCTTCACTGACCATTTTGTTTGAAGCGTGCATTTCCGTGGTAAGAGCGATCTATATTCCTATCGTTATGGCAAGCACTAGCAAAGCGTTTAGCGGGTGTGTGCATCCGCATCATTGTTATTTGACAGCTGATGACACACATGATCTCTGCGTTGTTTGTTTGGGCAAAGAGCACGCACGCGATGTCCTTGAGGGGGCAATCCGCGTTCATTGCGAGCGTATTTTAATGAAAAGCTCCGCTCTCGTTTGTCTCTCTTTTCGAGGAAAGGGGGGCAGCCATCTGCTTCCCGCGGCTCAGGACCCACCGCTGCTGAGGCACGGAGGAGGATGGGCTCATGGGGATCGCAGGTGGATCCGGCTGATGAGTTTAAAAAGGGGTTTTCCCCCTCGCGCTCGTCGGCTGTGGACGAGAGTAAGCTGCTGGAGGATGATGTTATTTCTCTAACATCATTGGATCCGGGGGCCGGTGCTCTGCTGGGTTCAGCCCAGTAAGAGCAGGGGATGTCTGAGGACGGCGAAGAAGCTGAGGCTGAGCCTTCCCAATCCTCCTGCTCTGCGTATGGTCAGTTTTGAGC
>NW_015547752.1:3628-3931 GCF_001515605.1 Sinocyclocheilus anshuiensis
GTACGTCCATTGAGACGGTGGTCGAGAAGTTCAGGGAGGCGAAGGCGCTCTCAGTGGCCTTCAAATCCTTCATTCCACGAAGGTCCAGGTCGAACTACCTCCTGGCCTGTCTCGGTTTGAGGATCAGAGACGGCCACAAAAGGCTAGTGTCGCGGCACGCGCTCCTCCCCCACCTGTGGGTAGGGGTAGAAGGAATCGCGGGTCAAAGGGAGGTAGGCAAGACCTAGGGATGTGATCCAGACAAGGCATCAGCGCTTTCGTCCGGATCAAAGTGATACTTGAGTATCTACTCGTTTCCTTCGG
>NW_015547752.1:4023-4266 GCF_001515605.1 Sinocyclocheilus anshuiensis
ACTTGCAGTGTTACCTCACTCGTCGATATTGTGTCCAGCCGGTATGATAGCCCTGGTTCCGGCTTCATACTTCCTGGACCATGCGGCCAGGTCAGAGGCTTCTGTGGGAGCCTTCTTGATCATCGGGCCCCCGGCACGACACTGCAAATTCCTGGATGTCCGGGCTCCAGGTTATCCCCTCTTGCTGAGGCATCGAGCGGGAAGTATAGGTGGCATTTGCGAGAACCTTCTTGTGTAATGCTG
>NW_015547752.1:5105-5389 GCF_001515605.1 Sinocyclocheilus anshuiensis
TTTTGTAGGCATTAAACTGCCAGAATTTTAAAAGACGATATCTCCGTTTGCATTGATCTTTCAGCTTCGTAACTTTTGCAGATATTGTTTATGCTCAAACAGCAACATTACACACTAACTAACGTTAAAAAAGTGAAATCGCAAGCAACCACCCCTTTAAGAGTTATGTATTTATTTATTTATTTATAGTTATCACAGGCCCGGCGCCAGGACGCACGACTTGGGGGGGCTTTTATATTTCTTGGGGGGGGGGGGGGGGGCTTTGTTTAAAGGGACTCAAATTT
>NW_015547752.1:5722-6455 GCF_001515605.1 Sinocyclocheilus anshuiensis
ACACTTTAATACATTAACTAACATTAACTAATGGAACCTTATTTGTTATTAAAGCATATACGTTCACAAAAACACTTAAATTAAACAGAAAAGCAAGCAGGTACATGATTTGGCATGGCAGCCAATACAAGTAATTAATAACTGTTTCCTTACCTAAATCCTGCGTTTGGACCAGGCTCGGTTGCAGAATCACATCACTTTGTGCTTCTGAAATTAGGCTATTATCTTTCTCTATATAGTGTAGTAGTTAGCTATCTCTGTGTCATACGTGGTCGCTTGTCAAGCATGAAAAACACACGTTTTATTTAAATTCGGAATATATTTTCTTATACAGCATGGAAAAAGTGCTCCTTTTAAATTTATTAAAAAACTGTCACTCATTCATCACGATCTCACAAAGTTCCGTTTTAACCAATGAATGTGACCACACAATTAAACTTTTTTTTAATTAAGTTACGAGCATGATAGAACTCAGAACCGGACAAAACGCGGTGAGAGCATTGATTACAACCTAAACACATCTGATCGGCCATTGCGTTGTAGAAATCAACAATCATGTCTGTGATTGGCTACTTTGCTCCCCTCTGCGAAAATGCATTGTAAAATCATTTGACGCTTTCCAAAACAGAAGGGCAGATACACTGGATTGTTTGCCAAATAGTGTTCATCGTCTGTTTGATTACGTCTTTAATTGATTTTTCCGTACATTTCTGCCATATGTACATTAACTGAG